>NW_010272701.1:71746-183570 GCF_000690775.1 Eurypyga helias
GTTGCCACACAGGAGAATTTTGGCTGTCCGATAAACCTACCTATCAAGCAGGTGGAAGCAAAAAGGAGCCTACCAGGAGCCCAGTTCTGCTCTGTACGTGTGAAGCGAGGGAGCCACGTTGCTGGGAAGAGGGAGGTGTCCCCCAGCGAGGTACAGGGCGGGCTGGGGTCCTACAGAAACAAGTTGGTGACCACCATCCACAGCTGATCGCTCTTGAACTTGAGGGGCATGAACCTCGGCACTTCAGTGCCTGGGGAAATCCCATCTCTCGCCCTCCTTAAGATGCAAAACTGGCAGCAACTACACAGCTGAATGGTTTACACACTCTTCTGACTCTGCCTGCAGGGGTATCTGGAATATTTCAACAGGCACACTAAAGACAGTATCAGATATCAACAGTTACTGTAGTGATGTCTGAATGGCAGCGTTTCTAGATGTTGTAGGGTACACACTGTAAAACTCTCATGCAAAGAATTTGCATAGAAAGGAATCCTCAAACCCACTCCAACATCTTACTTGGAACAAAAGATCTTTCTGTACACGCTGACATTACTCAGGAAACAGCCAATTATCTGATTCAACTGGCTCATGAGTAAAGTAGCATGCTGCAATTAACTCTTCAGAAACCAATTCCCCCTATGAGAGGAGCTATTATCAGAAAAAAATATGACATATACAATAAAACAAGAAGTGGAAGAAAATTAAATATAAACATAGGGAAATATATAAAAAAGGAAAAATATAAGATGAAAACGAAAAAAAATATTCTTAAATATTGGAAAGATTTCTCATGCAGGGCTGAGCTACTCAGCAGTCATTAACATCACAAAGGGATCAAGTCTTCAACCATCTACCTAGTTTGAATTGTCAGTCACCCACTGCAAAGCAGGCAGGACTCATGGTCTCCTGGCAAAACGAACTCGGGCTTGTGCACATGTGAGCAACTGTACAGGATGCAGGAACAGCTATTCCAGACCCGACGAACTCTTCCACTAACTGCGACTCCAAGGAAACTATAGTTCTTCTTGAGGATGTCACTGAAACCGAGCCTTCTCTCTGCGCCTCAGGTACACGGGGAACCCAAAACTGGAACCACAGAAAAAACGATAGAGCAATGAATGCAAGTGATTTACTGCGCTTTGGCAGTTGAAGCACCTTTCCATCCAATGGGCAGGTCAGGCGAAACTGCAGGGCCTGAAGCCCTCCTGCTCATGGCTGGCCATGTCCAGGCTGCATCCTCGCTCCACTTGGCTCAGGGCACGACCTAAGTGCCAACACATCCTTCCTCTGTGTCCAAGCTTCATGGGGAGTGAGCCAGGCCACGGGCCAGAAGGAGCCTGCGATGTGCTCCAGCCAGTGATCCGGCTGATGAGGCCCTGGAGAGGGCTGAGTGCCTGCTCAGGCAGACCGCGTGGGCTCAGACAGACCGCGTGGGCTCATGATCTCACAAAGAAAGGAATAAAACACTGCCCCCCACAGCTGGCTGATGATCTCCCCAGGGGAGCTGCTGACAGTGCCTGCTGGTGCACAGGGGGCAGAATCTGATGCCTAATTTTCCTTTGATCCACAGCTGAATTTGCAGAAATGTAGGAAAGAGGAATATCCTTTCTAGCAACCTAGGAAATGGCTTGAGAACTTGGCAAAGGAACAAGCAGATCGCTGGCATGGCGACAAGCTGGCAGTATAAGACTTGCAAATAGAAATACAAAATACATATATTCAGGCACACAAACGTTAAAGCTCCTAAAGTAAAAGGCTTGCTGCTATGTTACCCACATGAGGGGAAACCACCAGAAACTCTTCCCCCTTCCACACTTCCAAACTAAGACTTGTGTTGCAGTTCAGCCCCTGCAGCAACTAAGCACCACACAGCCACTCACTCACCTCCGCCTCCCCAGTGGGATGGGGGAGAGAATCGGAGGAAAAAGGTATGAGAACTTGTGGGTTGAGATAAGAGCAGTCTAATAGTCTAAAATAATGACATTACTGCTACTACTACTGACAGTAATATGCAACGAAAATACTACTACTAATGGTAATAATATGGGGCTCCAAAAGCACTTGGGTGGGAAAACCTGAAGAAAACAACTCAGGGGTTGCTGAAAAGCCATTTTTTTCCATCTTCTCTCCTTTAGGCAGCAACTGACCTGTGCTCAGTGGTGTGGTTAGTTAGTAGTTGTAGTCTTACACATATTCAGGATGTACAAGCTGTTCCAAAATTGTTCATCCAAATCAGGACTCAGTGCTCATGGACGGTCTTCTCCAAACCCCACTGAACGCTGCGACAGGCTCCAAATTCAAACCCTGCTTATTCCTTTCTGTCCTGACAGTCAGGAATTAACTCCTATTAAAAAAGCCTAAGTTCTTCTCTCGCCAATTACAGACACGATTTTCCAAACCAGTTGCTGAGATGTAGCACCCAAAGCAAAGCCAGAGAAAGCAGTATGCCTCCCGAGCAGAGCATGGTGACGAGCTCACACTTTTCAAACATTTATAAATCTAGAGCCTATTTTTGCACACGACGGTCAGCAGTGTGCCCGCAAACGTCCCGGCTTCTGCTCCAAATGCAAGTCTGCTCGGTGACTCCAGGCACCTCCTGACGTTTATTTTTAATAAACCCATAAGGTGAATTTATGTGAATTTATATCCACAGCAAGTCACAACAAATCTCTACTGATGTGCATCACTGACAGATGTGGCAACGATATGATGTTTGATGACTACGTGTTTCAACTCACCTCAGCCATGCTACCAGCCCCAGGAACACCGAAAAGAGCAGGACAGGCTGCCTGTCAACATAATCCGCAGAGCTCTGATTAACAGAACATGGCAACAGTCCCCTTCCTGGATGGTTCTGGGAGCACTGGTATCAGAGCTGCGTTTCTAGCCAATGCGAGTCCCCTGCACTTAACCATGACATTTCTAGGTTAACTCTGCTAAGTCAGAGCGCTGTTGGGAAGGGCTCGTGTTTACTAGGCACTTAAACAGCGTCTGTCTGTAATGCACCGGAGCTTACCAGCTCATGGTGAGCCAGACACAGCCGCTATAACCGAACGGGGGAACTAGGCGGGGGCAGAGAGCCACACTGACACGCAGCTGCAAACAAGATCAGTCTTTGAATATTCCTGCTCAGTCAGTCTCCTTAGATTTCTGAGCATTTCTCAAGATAAAAATTGACAAATAGCATCTCCAAGTGGAGAGCCTCGTTATCCTCTCACACTTGTTCAGAGACGACAAAAACGCCATTAGAAATTATAATCAAATACAATTAAAACCTCTAAACCTAGCTGAACAATTGCTAAACTAACCAGAAATGTTCTATCCCTTTGGGGATTGTCAATTATACTTGCTGAGCTCTGATTTGGTTGAAATCTAGTAGTTATAATGGAATATTTCATGCAGATCATGTACAACAGGAATTTCGTTTGCTTAGTACATTCCAATGAGCATCGGCACCCAGAAGCCGCAGCCTATTTTGGGTAAGAGAGCAGATATAAACATGGAAATTGTTGTTAGATGGTCCATCAGTAACGCTTTGGTTAACAGGGCACCTTGCTTTCAAGCCATCCCATAGCACCGCTAAACACGCCAGACTCATTAAAAGTAGTTGAAATAGGAAAGAATTCAGAAGCTGAGGTCACTCAAGTACTCTGGCAGAGTCATTATTGAATTTCGACCAGTGTGATTACAAAGAGTGCCTGCTCAGTCCATTAATTTGCAGCATGGGAACCAAAAATCAATGGGGTGCTACTTAAAACTCCTTTTGCGATAATTAGCATCATGTATGCAAGTACAAACATGGAAGAGGAGCCTGTACACTGCTGCTCACAGCCTGGAACAGGAAAGAGAGGATCTGGCAGTTGGACTAGATGACTGGTGTAGGTCCCTTCCGTCTGGATATTCTATTCTATTCTATTCTCTATTCTATTCTCTATTCTAATGTCAGATAGAAGGAGGGAGCAAAGAATGAAAATTTAGTCTAAACGTGGGGTGAAATTGAGATTGCAAAGGCAATTTTGCTATTTGCTTCAACGAAGCTAAGGCTTCTCCCTGGAAATTTAACTGGAACTGAAATTCCTGGCAACCAGTCAGGAATTCAACACGATCTATCCAGAAAATTCTCTACAACAAGCCTCTCCATTTTCTTTGATGAACTCACTTCCCCATGGAATTGCTAGCCAGCATGTCAGTGAAGTTGTACGAGCTCCTCCCGAACACGACGGGACCCGTCACTTCAGCAGTCCTGCACTGACCCACACCCCCGGCTGACACTCCACATTCCGACCCTTCGAAGCAATAAGGACACAGCACAGGTTCTGCCAGGGAAAAGCACTGAATTTCCTTGCTTAAGGGAAGCGTGTGTTCAGAAACACTGACAACTTCTGTGCTCCGATTTCATTCCTCATCCTTAATTCGGAAAGTGCTACACAAGGATATGCTTCCAGATCTGAATCACCCAATATTGCCTACTGACACAGAACCCCAGGGGTCTTATTTAGCTGAGATTTGACGGATCACATCCAACATTCTTGAGAACTCACAGACAACTACCCCCTCTCAACAGAGGAGTGCCCCCACACCTTGTTCAACTGCCAGGAAACAGTTGGTATCCTCCAAACACTCCCCTGTCCCCTCCGACCCATTGCTTTGGGTAACAACCCAACTCAAACCTGGTGGGTCACAGACACACGGCACAGCGAGATGAATCCTGCACTGATTCACACCTAGGGGACTGCGGCTGCACAGCGTCGGAAAAAAAAAAAAGGTGTATTTTAAAATGTTGGTATTTGCTGATATTCACCATGAAGTGATAGTGAAGAAAATCAAGACCTTCCTTCATTCCCGGAATGTGAAATGCCAGAGGTCTCCCTGCAGCCTGAATTGTAGGTACATCATGACTTGCAAATGATGACTTTTGCAAGTCCTGTGATGTGGGATGGGGCATCCACAGCTTCTCTGGGCAACCTGTCCCAGTGCCTCCCCACCTTCTCCAGGAAGAATTCCTTCTTGATGTCCCATCCCAATCTCCCACTTTCTGTTTCAACCCATTACCCCTTGTCCTGTCACTCCCTGCCCTTAGAAAAAGCACCCCCCAGCTTTTTTGTACTACACTACACTTGCAGCCCTCCCCGGCACTGTAAAGGGCTCTAAAGTCTCCTCGGAGCCTTCTCTTCTCCAGGCTGAACCATCCCACCACAGACAGTTCAACTGGGAACAGAACTTAACAGTCTGAACCAAAGCGACAGCCAGGAATGGTGCTGGAGGGCGAGCTCTGCTATGAGCCAGGAGAGGGAGGCCGCAGCACCAGCAACACGGCGTAAAATCTGCGAAGTCAGCAGCTGCCGTGAGCTGCCGAGTCTCTTACCAACCGTGCTGGCTTGGAGGACTTACCACGGAGGCTCAGGATCTATATAGTGATTTTGCACCTGTGTCATGGAGCAGTCACCACATCACATACCAACGGAAGAGAGAAACTGGGAAGAGATTTTGATCTGTGCTGTGAACAGGCAGTAACTCATCACACTAAAGCAACTTTGCATGTGAAAGTAAATCTTGGGGAGGCAGCACAGGAAGCAACTGTTCTTCTGTCCAGTACACGGTGCTTTGCCTCAGGGAAGGAAAGGTCTCCCCACCGCACGTTGGCTTGTCACTACTGCTCTGACAAAGTCACGGGACGGCAAACAGGTTTAAAACCAGCCCATTCTCCTCCCTGAGACTGTGGCCTGTTTTCCACAGGTCTCTCCTGAGCAGTTTTAAGCATCTCGCGTTCAGAGGGTTCTTTCCCTAAAAGGTGGAATAGAGAGCTTAACGTGTGTAAGAAACATATTTCAAATTGCTCCACCGAATACTAACAAAGATCTTATTCACTTTATTCTACAAAGGTTTGGCTTTTCGCACTTTTTCCTAAATTTTCCTCATTCTTTATTGCCTGCCTGATTTATTTCCTCTGCTGTGAAAGTTACGGAGGAAAGCAGAGTTGCTTGGCAGCACGACGTGGTATTGCTGAACTCAGCTGTTCATGGCTTTCAGCAGATGTTTCTGCTTCAAAGACAGTGTGAGAAAAAACCCACACGCACAAATTCCTCCCGCAGTTCTGCATCCTTTGTCTCTTATCTTCCCCTGCCTCCACATCACAGGGAAGGCTGCGTTACAACAGCTGCTACACCTGCCCCGCCACCTCAACCCCCACAGATAAGCGGGGACCTCACCCCAAATTAGAACTCGGGATTGGAACAGCAAGCGATAGGGAGGCAAGAGGCAAGCACAGGGCAGCTTTCGGAAGATGGGGCACTGGGACAGCCAGCCTTTCCCGCTGTGCACGTGGCTCTACTAAACACGAGCTCAGACATACGGAAAGGGCTGCAAAGCACCGTGTGTTCTCGTCGCTCTCTGGAGCAGTGATTTCTGTGTCAGGTATCAAAAAATAATCTCACCCTGAGCATCAGAACTGCAGTTGACACGGAACCCATCTATCAGTCCGGAATGGATACAGAGCTGTTGTTCCATGAGCGCACATCCTGTCATGTTTAGTACGTGTGGGCTCTGCTCTGTTTACGTAACAAGGAAACAGCCCGACATGCCCGACCTGGCTGGAATCCGGGAAGGCACTGACAGCACTTGCGCAGCAGGGCTGGGCCTCCAGCATGTGGTTTTGAACAGCCTGTAAAAAAGCTCTTCCAAACTATACAGATTTGCTGAGCAAACACATTTGATGTTTTCATTTGCGCAGGAAAATAAGTGAAGAGTGACCTTTCTCTTTGTGCTTCAGCCCTTCTGCTACACAACAGACCCAGGAACTCCAAAGCAGACAAAATTAAATAAATTATTGCAATTGGACTGGAAGTTCGGCAGAGATCACGGATAGACCTCATCTCGTGAATTTTGTTATCTCCTCTCTATTAATTAATTCCTTTTCTTGGCGAGAAAACTCATGGGAATGCCTTACTCCTCGGCCAAGACTATGCAAAGTTATTTTTAAAAACTATGTAATGGTTTTTGCATGGTCAGGACCCAGTCTAACGCTGGCTCTGTTGAAATCCAACAAGAAAATTCATTTCAGCAGTGCCTAACCACAGCCCCACATTATAATCTCTTGCTCTGAATTTCAAAGAGAAGGGAGAATGCTGCGACATCCCTGATAAGAAAGAAAAACCTTTCCATTTAGTACCTTGTGCAGAACCTGCGGGTTTGCGACTCAGCCCGTCTCGGTCAGAAAGGAGGAGTTTGTGCTGACGACAAGCTAAACCCAACTTTGTGTTGAAACAATTGACCAGTAATCATGGTGTGGGGCTGTGGTAGGGCCAGCATGGCAGGTGTGGATCTGGGCCCTGCAGTGGTAGGTGCTGGGTGACACTAGACAGACGTGGGGTTTTGCCATGACAATCGCTATAGTTACCTGAAATCTGTTCTGTCTGAACTTTCATTAGTGAGAGCATTGAAAGGGAAGGGTCCTTCAGGGGCAGTGAGAGCCCTCATCCACGAGGGCTCTCACAGAATTGGCTGCCTTAATGCCAGCGAGGGCTGCCCATTAAGTCAAAACCACTCAGGAGTCGTAAGGGTCAACAAGTTGCCCTGCTCCCACAAAAGCAGCTAGTAAGAAGCAAGAAACAAATATTCCTCCTCAAGGCAGTTTGTTCAGACACTTGCTTAGAGACTGCAGCAGGGAGCGAGGCAGCAGAGCATCCCCCACCTCCTGCGAGAGATGAGATGACCTCCAGCCTTCCTGCCCCCAGCCCGGGGCTCTGACAAATGTCCCTGGCGTTCAACACAGCCATACGAAAGGCTCCTTGGGGAAGCAACCTTCTAACCCCATTCTTCTGTGACCCAGAAAAGGTGTTGTTACAGGCACAGCTGGCTGATCCTCCACCACATGTGCAGATGTCTAGCGTGTCCTTGGCACTTGTACCGCATGCTGCGGACATCTGTGACCTAATCTGACCCGAAACGGGCATCTGGACACAAAGGGAAACCTTAAAATGCAAAGGCAGCAGGCAGAGAGAAATTATTTGGGAAATCTGATGGGTAAGGGTGGAGGGGAAGGATCTTTAAGGCAGCATGTAAAGGCTTAGGTCTATTATTCCTGAGGCCGTTATCGACAGCTACATCCGTACCTCCCACGCCTCATTTTAAGCAGACAGATGCCCGTCCCAGGAATGACTCACCTTGGAAGCTCTGAGGGCTGGTCATCTGCCAGCAACCTACAAGACTGCATGCACCTCCTTTGCACAAAACATGCGTGGTGCTGAAAACAAAGCACTCAGGCGGCCATAATGACTTTCTCATTAATGACTGGGAGTTGTTTCCGGTCTTGGTTTCAGTGGTAAAGAAATGCACTGCTGTTGTCTTCCTCTCCTTCCTACCTCTGCAGTTTGTCCAGACCCAGAGCTGACCTCTGAAGATGTCTACAGCCACCCAAGCATCTGCAGGAACATGGTGACAATGCCATCTCAGCTTGACCCTGCCTCAATTACCAGTCACAAGGTTAAACAACTGTCATGAAGAAATCCTGACCCACCAAACCTGCCAGTCCTTGTGAAAACGGGCACCCTCCCCTCTGACTGCAAGGCTGGAGGTCAGCGGGCACTGCTGATGCTCTGCTGAGCTTCGCACCCCCCAACCCAGCACTGGGCCAGGGGATGGTGACCCAGATTCTAAAATAACTGGTAACACCCCGCTCATAGTGTGCGACCACTCGCCTGTGTCCGGTACTGGGCACAGGCTGACTGTCTTCAGGCACAGCCAGACATGCGGCACGCAGCTTTTCACGTTTGGGGCGTGTCGTACCTATACACTTTACTCCTATTTTTCAGTCCCAAGAGCTTCCGTTCCCTGACACCCCTCGGCAGCATTCGGCACTGCCAGGCAGAGGAGGGACCTGTGCAGAACTGCACCCGCGTTGCTGCCTTCTCCCATGCCCCGACAGTATGACACACAGCCTGGTACCACTACTAGCCACGTGAGTGCAAGCCTACCCAGACGGCACTGAACAACCAAAACGCGGGCACATGTGGCAGGGGAGTAAGTGATTCAGACTCAGTCTGAAACATGAACACATCTGGAAGCACTCTCCCCAAGCCTGCCTCTTTATCAGACAGATGGCTGGAGAGTTCTAAGCCCACGGGCCTCTCGAAAGGGTCAAGGCCAAGAGGATAAAGTGCTACATCACAGCAGTTTTCCATTATGGCAGTTTTCCTAAACATCTCTCCCTTCTCCCACACTCAGTTTCCCTACCCAGATGACAGAAATCAAAAGCACCGGGTGACTCCATTCCTCAGAAAAGTACAGCATCCCTGAGCAGAACATCAGCCCAAGAACAGATTGAAGTGGCTTCTTCCAGCCCACTTCCAGGTCAGAGGGAGCAAGAGGAGTTAGGCCTAGACTAGCCCCAGTCCCTGCTGCTCAGTTCTGACCCTGCAGGTCCCGGGTGCTTTGCCTCTGGCTGAGAAGCCAGCTCAAGAAACGCCCCTGACCCTCCCCGCTCCTGCCCTGAATCCATCCTCATCCTGCAGCCGACAGCGTGCCAGCTGGTGGAGGGGTGCTACAAAAAGGAAACCAGACAACGAAATGACTTTGGTTAAAAACAGCCCTGGCTCTGCCCTGGAGCAGCTCTTACACCCTGTGGTGGCACTCTGGAACAAACCACACGGCAAACACGTGTGGCAAAAACCATCTCTGCAGCTACCGTGAGGACACGTTTCAAACCCACCAGCTTTCCTCCAGAAACGGGAATCAAGGCAAAACAAGCAACCTGGCAGTAGCCTAGGGCTTGTTTTCACTGATCAACGCTTGTCATCCTCACCAAGAGCTGCCTGAATCCCAGCACAGTGACGAGGCACACAGACCTTGCTGATGCCCTGCCCCTTCCAGTCACTGGCTGGAGCGGTGAAGTCTCTCGGAATAAACCCAAGTGAAGGAGCTGTGGCTCCTGGCTTCAGCCACACAACCTCAAAGACAACCAATGTCACGTAAGGTACAAAAGCGTGACCCACTCCAAATCCCACAGTGTGACAGTAAACCATTACTGATAGGCTGCAGTTCAACTATGGCCCTTGCTCATGATTATTTATGTGAAATGAAAGGTGCATCAGCTCCTGAGTGGGGCTGCATTCAGGTATAAGCTGCTCGTTTCCAAGTGCTCCAAGGTGATTATATCCCTACACCAGTGAAAAAGGCAAGAAAAGAAAAGCAGCAAAAAATGAGTATTTTATTGAGTATGGGCATTTGTTTCCAGGGATATGAAGGGGAAAGGGTGCAGTGGCTCTCCATGGTGCTCCAGGGAGATTCCCAAGCAAACGAGCATATAGACAAAGGCCAGAATTCCCTGTTCAGGTGCGTATCACCACATTGCTCTGCCCACTGTGACCAGAACGAACTCTGGATCCACAGAGGAGTTCGTAGGAGGCAGCACTCCACTGCAGGGAGAACCTGTTACGAATTTAAGCAATATTCTGGTCTACTTCACAACCAACCGGGGACATGTGGCAATACGAGAGCCAAGTTACTCCGCCCGGTTGCAACAGAGAGTAAGGCACAGGGGCAGAGGAGCCTTCACTCTCCTCTCCTGCTAGCTGAGCTGTGCTAGAAATAGCTGGTCATGTAAAGACAGTAACACCCACCATCTTGACAAGCTGTGTGAATGCTTACAAAGCATTCCAGAACCACAAACCTTCATTTACTTGCTTTTCAGAAGCTCTTTTGCGAAGACAGTGGAAAACACCCCTCTGCTTAAAGTAACCGACACATTCATGAGTTGGCAGAGTTTGCCGCGAGGGAAGATGAGCCCGTGTTGGTGCTGGAACTCCAGAACGGTACCTCACACCCGCACTGACCCCGCTACAGACCTGCACATCCCCCAGTGAACCGCCCCGCTGAACCAGCCTGAAAAAGCCGGGGGCAGCACAGAAAGATCCCATTAGGGACCTGCAATTCTCAACCAAATTAAATTAGCTTAATCGGATATTTGTGTGCTGCGCAGAGGGCTCTGAGTGACACTCAGAAGCTCAGTAACTGCAGTGCCCACTAGAACATGTGCTTTCCCACTGGGATCTCAGTATGCTCGTGCCTGGGATTCCCGACCCAGCTCTTCCTTCTACGCAACATCTCATTCAAGCCCTGGTTCGTCACGCTTTCCGAAGACAGCGACTATTTACATACACAAATGAAAGAGACATTAATTAAAACACTGACTTTTATTTGCATAATCAGTGTTAAAAATATTTTTATGGGTTAATTAGACTTTATGCAAATTGGATTGAGAAGCTTTGACTTGGGGTTTGATAACCTGACTGTCACAGTTCCGCCGCTGCAAACACAGTGACAGGCAGTTCTAAATCCACGTCCTCCCTCTCAGACATGTTGGGTTTCACTCCTGGCGGGCTCAGATGATGTATTTTCCCTCTACCCACCCCCAGACTCTCTGCTGAAAATCTCACGCAACAATATCAGGTGCAAATACAGTGAATCAGTGAGCCACTCCCGATGACACATTTCCGCACTTCACAGAGCTCAGTGGAACCCTACTGACCAGGGCAGCAGCGTTGCCAGCCCAGTTCACACCAGTGCTGCCCAGAGCGCACCGCCCTGCCTCTGACGCCTACCAGCAGATGGCTTAGCGCAGGAACCTCCACCTCTGGCAGCAGGAACTTTGGCAAAGAGGCTTCCCCTGTGCTACACACCAGACACCAAACACCAGGAGGTTTGAATTACCCAACCCTGAAAGCTCCAGCGGTTCACTGCGGAAGAATTCCTTGTGTGCTGGATGAACCAGCCACTGAGGCTGTGATACATCCAGAGAAACAAGGTCAAAACTATCAACCCAAGACATTATGTTCAGTAAAAACCTTTAAAATTAAGGATATTCATATTCACGCCAAAATGACACCTGTCCACCCCCCCATCCCCTCCCTCCTCCTGCAACGTTGGCCTATTCCATTCATTTTTTAATTTAAACTGACAAATTTTATTACCTGGAAACTGAGATGCCCTGTTACAGATCAGCAGATGGTACCGTAGCTAACGTGTCTCCAGATTTCCAAGCTACAGGTTTAATAGCGATGAGTAGTGGCAATATGGGCACTAAGTCTTTCAACCGACGAGTGGTAGCATGGATACAAATGAGTTTAATGTGCTGAGAATATGAGGTTTCATACCTGTTCCGTGAACTCGGTGCTATCCTCTGACAAATCACTGTTGTGGTCGAATGCTTTCCACCATTCCCCACCTCTTGTTTCACGTCCCACTGCCGAGGGTCACTTGTCTTCGCACTGAGGATGTTTACACCTTTCTTCACCTTCGCCCTATTGGAAACAGCAGTTGTGAAACGTTTACCAGAGTCATTCAGGACGGTGACCTTCCAACGGCAACTCAGGCCTGGAAATCTGCACACATTGCTGTTACCTAGGCATTAGCTACGTTTCTAGTCCATCAGTCAATAACTGAGTGGTATCATAAATGCAGATCTAAGGCAACACACCACTTCTGGACAGAGCCCGCTGTGTGCCTTCACCTGTTCTGCCAACAGCCGGCTGGAGTTACGGCTAAGGCTGAACCGGCAGGAAAACCTGCACTCAAGGACCTTTTCTATGTTCTCAAGGAGAAATGTCTCCCACACAGGAGACTCGGGAAGATTCTGTTCACCCGTGTCAAGACAAACGTGTGCCTCATCACTGCACAGGGGAATACTTCACTGGAGATTTTAAAATAAACCATTTCTATTCCACATAATGCTCTTCTAGATATCAGCTGACAGGTTGCTGTTCTTCTGCCTGGTAATTCACTCTTTGTGACAGCTTCCCAAGGAAATTTCTGTGAGAAATCTCCAGCCTGGAGACAGTACAGCTGTTGGTTAGGACAAGACTTTCTAACTCAGAGATGTTCTTGTAGGATGCAAGCTTCTGCCACTGTTAGGTCCTGTGGAAAAGTTACCTCTGTTTATCTGGTGCTGCTAATAAAATCAGCAACTACACTGTGGAGGGTTAATTAAAGAGCACTGGCTTAATTAAGGAGCATCTGTATAAAGAAGCCCCAGCAAAGATGCTATTTGGGCGCAGAAGGTTTAACTGCTGAACTTCAGTTCTATTCCAAAGAACCAGGAATGAGAAACAGGTGCTTATACAGCCTTCCTCTTCCAAACATGCTGAGGGACGAACGTCCAGCAGGTCACCAGCCGCAGAGGTGGGGAGCATGGGCAGTGGGATGCCGGGCGGCACCTGGCTCTGACCAGCTTGGCCTCAGCACCCTCGGAGACAAAGGGCTGCGCAACCTCACCCCACCACGGCCTCGGCTCAGCAACAGCAGAAGGGCCAAAGCACAGTCAAACATTGTATTTCTCTGAAAGACTTACGCTACACAGAATGCAGTTATATCACCACCTAACAACATGTCAATACCTTCTTGACAGTTATGAGGACTCAGCACCCACGTTCTTTGGGAAAACTCATCTTTTTGCACCTCAGACACTGAAACACTGTAAAAACATAGCCAGGAATGACTGACAGCACTTGTCTTCATGTTGCAGTTTTTCAAGTGAGCCAAAACACAGTTAATTTAAGGTATTGAAAAAGAAAACTTTTTTCCCCCTCACTATAAAAGTGCTTAAACCTTTCATTGATAACATAAACCACCATGGAGCTCCACAGATTACTTTCGTGCTCTAGTAAAACCAGCCCAAACCTGATGCTCTCTAATGCCTTCAGCTGAACTACTCAGAAATGAAACCAGGAAAGTACAGGGAGAAATCCGTTACTGAAGGTCCATTAAAGCTCCAGGTCCCAGTAGGTTTCCAGCATACTACAGTTCACATAAGTGAACAATAAATAAGCATTTCATTAACAAGAAAACACTACCACCAGCCCTGAAATCTGTATAAACCCATCACTATGATTGGTAGCAGCATTTAGGAGACGTTTGGATGTATTTGAGGATACTGTTATTTAGCAACTGGAGAGAAGTAAAAACTGATCGTG
This sequence comes from Eurypyga helias, assembly GCF_000690775.1. Lineage (NCBI taxonomy): Eukaryota > Metazoa > Chordata > Aves > Eurypygiformes > Eurypygidae > Eurypyga > Eurypyga helias. The sequence continues at coordinate 85,711 of NW_010272701.1, forward strand.
CAGATACTTTGTCCAGCTGTTCACCGCGCCGGGCTCTGAAATGGCCTAAGGTCAGCCAAAAAGGCTCCTCGTGTTTGGGTTTTCAACAGAATTGCAATTTTTGTGAGCAGCTGCAAACTGCTCTTTCCGCACGCAGCTTGACACGGTCAATACCTGGGCTCCTTTTAATTAGGACGGACGTTGTGTATGGCTAAGGTTAGCGGTAAAATGCACTGCCAGAGGACGAAAGACCATGGTTACAATACCATTTTGTTAATTAACTACAGTATGGGGCATTAAGCTGAGTGGTTTTCACATATGCCATTATATAAAGCCCATTAAAAAAAAAATTCCATCCCAGGGTAAAGTAGGTTATGTTTAGTGAGAAAAATCAATGTTGTGATTGCACTTAGCACTGGAATTAGGGTATGAACACCCAGAAGATTGAACTTCCTAAATAAATATGCAGCAGCACAATTTGCAACTCTCCCTCTAAAAAGGGCACTGAGTTTTATATAACAAGGTCAACGGATGAATCAGAATTAAGTCAGACAGTGCTGAGCCCCATACATTTTTAAATGCAGTCTGCACGCACATGCTACAAATGTTTTCACTTAGGTTTTTATTTACTTAGTGTTTGAGTGCTAGCAAGGAAAAGTCTATTTAATTCCCTACCAAAGATTCGTTGACCTTGTTGTATGCTTGTGATTAAATATTAATTTTTAAAATCAATAGTGCCAACTTCATACATAAAGACGTGTAAGTTATACTGCCTCAATAAACCCCGAGACCAGGGACCTGGCAGCCAAACTGCTTGTCGGTCTCCCATATTTACCCACCTCACCACAGCAGTATATATACATTTACCAGTGATGTCAGGGAGGCAGGTACGGTGACAAGTGACAGAGATGAAAAACAGCTGAAGTGCTCCAGGTTTCTCACTCCAACTGGACAACGTGCCCCGTTGCCATGTCTGCTCCCCACGAGCAGGTGACTGTCCTCACAGAGGCTGTTCTGCACAGCCCTGAACCGGAAATACCCACCAGCCTCAACCTGTCACTTTGGACTCCCACCCAAAGTGGGGTCAAAATCTTCCTCTCCAAACCATCCCAGACAATTACTGTGGCTGTCCCCGGACTGCACGTTGGCTACAGTTGTCCGCGGGAGCAGCGACTCAGCCAAGGCCCCAAGTCTGCTGCCCCATAACAAAAGTCACCCTTTCCTTTCCTGGATCTGAGAGTTTGATTGCTGTGTGCCGACCATCAGGCAGCGCTTTTGATGTGCTGACAAAATCAGACCTGAGATGGGCCGATGAAAGCCAGACTGTCATTACGGACGGCGCAGAATGCCAGAGGTCAGCATCAGCCCCGCTCCGGACAGAGGGGTCCATCTGCATGGGGTTTGGAAGCTTCCCGCACACATGGCAGCCAGGAAGACTCCTGTGCTTGAACTTCTGAGGTTATTAACTGTCAGCACAGGAGATCTCTGCATCAGCTCTGTCGCAACACAACGGTCTCTCTTCGGATCTCCCAAAGGCAGAATTAAAACATTTTGCCGGCATGCCGAACAAGCAGCACCTCAAAGACATTACAGAGAAACTCTCTAGCAGCTCACCTAGAAATCATTACTGCATTGTTGTCAAGACCAAGTAAAAATATTTACTTACACAATCTCACAGCAAATGAACTTGTGTAAACGTGCCATTCCCAAGCAAATATTTCATTTCCAAATTGAAGCTTTTCATTGTATACAAATATTTCCATTTATCTTCCTAACGTGTCCAACTTAGAAATGATGTTTCTAATTAATACATTTTCATCAACTACAGAAAATCAAGCTGTTCCATTTCACTGTCCTCAAATTGCAGGAGATCTCAGTAGTACTGAGACACAACATCATACAGCTGACACAGACAGCAACGGAAAGGCAACTGAATCAGCAGCAGCCAGAGCTGAAGATGCGACTTAGGACTTCAGGAGCTCAAATTATAGTTTGCTATTTAAATTTAAATTTTAATCTTGCCTAAGTGCTACGGCCACGGGAGGGTTGTGCCACCTGCAGCAGTGCTCTGGAGAGGGCAGGCTGCCGAGCCCTCCACAGGCTGATTTGCTGACTATGCGAATCCTGGAGAGCATCACCTCGCTGCTTCCAGAGAAAGGCATCCTCAGAGCACAGGGGCAGGCAGGGCTGCGTGCCCGGGCATGCTGTGGCACAGGTATGTCACCCACCAGCAAGGGCAGCGCTGGCACAACAGGCAGGTTAACACCATGTCAAGCTGATTAGGAGCCCCTGGCTGCACAGGTCCCCAGTTCCCTTGGGGGACCCTTCGGCACTAACACCCATGCTGGTCCCAATCCTCATATTTCCAGACCTAAATCCCCATCCCTTCGCATTGCCAAGGTGGTGTTTTAACCTAACAAACGCTGACCTCTTTTGGCCAGCCTTCTCTGAAGCCTCTGTGTTCCCTGGGGCTCTCCGCTGCTCCTGCCTTGCCCGCCCCGGCGAGCAGGAGCCCTGGACATCCTGGCTGCAAAGGTCAGGCTGCCAGGAATCACTGCACTGCATCTCCCGGAGCTGGGGAGCCTCTCCCGGGACTGTGTCTGGGCTGTGCTTCACAGTGAGCTCTAACCTTCCCGAGTCCTGCCAAAAACACTTCAACCTCTTCCTGCCATGATTTAAGTTCACTCCTTTCCTTCTTTGTTCCCGGAGTAAATCAGGAGATTAAAGCCAGCTGCAGGAACCCATAAAGCCTAGGCAGGAAACTAACCACAGCAATTAAGCAAGATTTGTTTTAATAAGTAAATCTTTTTCCTTTCATCTTTCTGTGGGAAATGAGTTGCTGGACCTCACCGCAGCTCCGACCGAACAGGACAGACATCTGCCTGGCCAAACAAGGCTCATTACAGGCCTCGTTGCTGCCTTCGTTGAGGAGCCAAAAGCAGAATGGAAGAATATGACCTGGTTAGCCGTGTCAACCTTTCAAACACGCTCCTTTAATTTGCAAAATACACAGACAGATAAGTGTGATTAAACGGCTACGGCTCTGCTTAGGGAACAGAGGGGATCAGGTATCAGCTCCAGGCTTTTCTGCAGGAGCCCCCATCCCACTCCAGCAACAATGCTGTCAGCTCTGGGCTGCCCAGTGACAGTCCCTGGTTGGGGCTGATGCCTGTGGTTAACTCCTTGTTAGCTTTACAAGTCCCCCTGGAACACCAGGTACCCTGGTATTTATTGTAAAAGAAAAGGAAAAAGTGCTGCTTTCTGTGAAGCCGGGACACCACTAATTAAGCCAGAGAGATGGTCACTATTCTCCTAATATACCTCCTGGCAAAACTGCCTTCTCCAGCACTGAGTGGTAACAGCACTAGCTAAGGGACGACAGGAAAGGCAGGAGGGGATAAATAAATATATATAAATAAAAGCAAGAGGGAACTACACAGATAATCTGGATTTGTCTCCCAAGCTGAGAGGAAACCCAATCTGAATTTACAACCTGCTAACATTCTGCCTCCAGCAAAGATAAACACTGTAAACTCCCGACATCCACAGCAGCTGTCACAGAGCCGCTGCTGCATGTAACCCCAGCTCATCCCGCTTGCCCAGAAGCCACCACATCTCAGCCCAAGGTTTACCAAGGGGTTCTCTAACCTGCTACTTAGGTTGAGCACTTAAACCTGAAGCAGGCTCACAGGAGCTCAAAACACAGGGGAGCTCTTGCAATGGCCCCTCCGCCTTGGCTAACTGCATCTGTGGAGCCACGCAGGTGGCAAACCCACTGTGAGCAAGCTCAGATTATCGCACCAGTGACGAGGAGGGAGACCAGATGGTCCATGGCAGAAGAAAGCAAAATCATGCACCAAACAGCTCCAGTTCAGCACACGCCTTCCTTTTCATACCTCCTCAATCCACAGCTTCAAGAACGTCTTTGGACATAGTAGCTGTCCCCAGCTCCCACAGTTTTACGTGAAGTATTGCAGGGATTAGCTATTGGCTTTTTAAGCCTCAGCTCCCAGAGTCCTTCGGGAGGAATCCTCACAGCTATTATGAAATGGGGAAGAGGGAAAACTGAAAGCAGAAGAGTGTTTTCAATAACAAGAATCCCATAATCGTTCTTTTTGTAATCCTTAATATTTTTGTAACACCTGAGGGTTGGCATCCCAAAATGCAACAATCCATTCCCATTAGGAAGGATGGAGATCCCCTTTGATGGGCACTGTCCAAGCATGGGCAGAAAGATCTCCGTCTCCTCAGAGTTTACACATCAGAATTAATCAGCAGATGGGAACGTGCAATTTGGGAGCACAGGAACACAGGGAACAAGCTGCTCTTTCCAATCCCCAACCTGTTACTCATGGAATCAGCACTTCTGGGTTCACAGGAAACGCAAGGGAAGCTCTTGCTGAGACGACCGAGGTCCTGCAGAGCCGGTTATGTGTTCCAGCACAGCTCTGAAACTCCTGTACTCTCAGACTAAGCATTTTAGATGCTTCACCTTCACTGGCCAGGGGACAATCTGAGCTTGCAGTTTCCATATGACTTACCCATTTCATTTCCTTAAGAGTGAATGAGTAGAAAGGCTCTTCTATAATTTGAAACTCAAAATAACGGATGGGTATGAGTCAAAGATCCATCTCATGGACTCCGCAAGGAACTGACACAAGTTGATGCACAACCACATCTAGGTAAGGCCCCTGAAAAGTCTTTGCTCCGGGATCAGTATCTGAGCGAACACTCATTTATAAATTCCTTACACGAGGAGACACTGGACATGCTGTCTGCCCTCTGTCTGTCCACAGTGAGCTGGAATAGGCATGTCTCACCAACGCGTTTGCAGAGAGGGGCAGAGGTGGGGAAACCAGGGTAAATGCAGAGTGCAGATGCTAAAGAGAAGCTCATCGCCCCAAGGATCCCTTTTATAGGACCAGAGACACCTTTTAGATGAGTAAATGCTTTGAGCTTATATTCCTGACTACATGCAGTTTCTATTATCATGAGAAAAACCTCTAAGCTGCACGTTTGTACCATTCCCCAGCTGGCAGAGCAATAGCTACAGCAGCGCTGAGGAGGATACTCCTGACTGCCATGGTTAGCAGGGTTACTGCTTAGAGCCCAAGCGACTTTCTGAAGTCATCCTCCCGCACAGTCCCTCTGTGTTTTTAAGGCCCATCCATTCAGTCATGAATACAGTTTTGCCATCAGCAATGCTACGAGGATTGTGTTTCTTTTTCCCTTAGGGAGAAGAGGCAGGGGCAAGTGTCCTTAAAGCACCAAGAGAGGAGCCACTCCATCACCTCACTGTTTCGGATGTTGTGTACCACACTAGCTCTCTCGTACAAGTGATGAGTGAAAAGGCTAATCATGAGGTGGTTATCCCTGCGATGCAGCACTGTCTGCTCTGTACTCGGATCAGCCTGACTGAGGTTGACTCACGGATGGAGCATTTTAGCTGTGCCCTGGGGAGATTCCCTCCAGACAGCAGCCGTTTGCTGACCCTGGGTGCTCCACCCACTCAGCCCTGCCTCCTCGCCTTCCCTCATCCCTAGATGAGTACCAAAGCTGCCATCCACCAAGCTGACAGGCTGCTAGGGAAGAGAGCTGTGGAATAAAACAAGAGTTCCGGCAGCATGTCTCCTTTATATCCCTCGTATCGCAACTCTGGTATCTGATAACGGTTCGCTTTGCTCATCACAGTCCTCGCCCTTGCAGACGGTCACTTTAAGGCACATTAACACTGCTGCTGTTCTTGATTTTGCTTCAGAACCAGCACACCTTGTGCTGTAATCTGCATGCAAAAGCGCAACAGAAGTGGATGGGCCAGGGGGATGCAGCCGACAGAACGCCGAGCTTCTGTGTTTGAACTGAGCCTTAATCTAGCAAGCGCTGGCAGCGAGCTGGGCTGCAGCCTCCACACTGGGCTCTCTCATGCTTTAAGTTTGCCCAGCAATAGCACAACACGTGTGCCCTGCGGCAGGTGCTGCAGTCTGTGCCCTGAGGTTCAGATCCAAGCCCTGAGGTGTCCGCAAGTCAGCAAAGCTGCTCCTGCTGACCTCAGGGGCCTTCGAGCAGGGAACAACGTGGGTTCCCAGGGGGTCCCACCTGGCCGGCAGCTTCTTTGGTAATTTAAACACATGTTTCCCTCCTCTTCCAGAAGAGACTGAGACAGGCACCATTTTCTAACCATTCAGAAATAGCTCAGCACCCGCTGGGCACCCTTATGGGCACGTAAACACTCGTCCAGACACACACAAGTACACCATGCACAGAGCTTTCTTGTTTCTCTCCACCTTTTCCATGTCTGTCCCTCCACATTTGCGTTCTCTTGGTGGTGTACGCCTCTGCACCTTCTCTTGCAATACTCCTTTTTCCCTTCTCTCCCATTTATTTCCACCTTTCTCTTTCTGTTAGGAATTTGGCTACACCGCCCGCACCACCTCTGAGCTGCAGCTCTGACTACAGCCCGCCCGTCCCTGCTCTCCACTGGCTGCACTGACCAGGCCCCCTGAACCCAGCCCTAGGCCTTCAGCTCCTCATTTGTCTGACCTCGGTTCGCAGCTGTGTCACATCACAGTGCAAAGGCATTTATCTTATTTATTCTATTCTATTCTCCAAAAGAAACATAACGTCCCCCAAAATATTCTACAGTTGTTTGCAAGAAGCGTGGGCCCATGGCCAATCCATGGAGGCTGCCAGATGATAAACCCACCATTTTTATAGTCCTTTATAGACTGGGAAGGTTTTGTGTCCAAAAGCCTTCACTAAGTGAAATGAAACACTACTCTCAGCTCCTACGGAGCTCCTTAACTGAAAGCATGGCTCCAGCTCCCGATTACGCCTGCTGTCCCTCCTACAGCTACCTGCTCTGCCAGGGACACCCTGTTCCAGCTCTGGGATGTGCTGCAAAAAGCTGACTTGACCCAACCACGGAGCCCCTTGACATCTTTCCACATTAGGCAAGTGGTGTCCATGACCCACTCCTGCTACAGCTGAGCCTTATTCCTGGTTTTCTGTAAGAGAAACGAGCCTGCCCAGCTGCAGGACTTTACCCCAAAGGATTAGGGACAAAAGCCCAGGCAGCAATTCAGTTCACTTGGAAGTCCCTTTCCCTTTTGTCCATTCCCTTTGTCTTACTCCAGGCTCAAGTGTCTAATTGTGGCAGCAATAATTGCTGCAGAGCACCAACACCTCTGCCCCTGCTGCCACAGAGGGCTGTCACAGCCAACAGGCTATCAAAGAAAGGGCTTTTCCTATGGACACCAGCAAGAAAGAATGGGAAAAGGAACTACAATCCAAACAAAAGCATGACTTAACACTTTTAAACAAGGCACTGCTTGCCCTTTTCCAAAGGCTGAGAAGGAGAGAGGGTTGCCTTGGGAGTGAGGGGGCCGATGCCTGCGCCTCGCGGACCACAAGCCATCCGTGCCGCAGCAGTTACAGCACTGGGCTTCGCACCTTCTGTTTCCCAGCCCACTTAGGGCATCGACACCGCCCCAGCCACCACTGCTGGACGTGCCCAAGGGCAACAGCTCCCTGAGGCCACCAACAGCTGTTTCAACAGGACCTTTTAAGGGCCTTTTTTCCCTTTGAGGCTGTACCTGCACTCGAAGACATCTGGGGACTCTGGAAGCCAGAATGAACAGAGAGAAGTCCCGAGAGGTCAACAAACTGCTGAACTCCTTTGAAATACCACAGGAATCAAAGGAAGATTCTGTATCAAAAAAAAGCCAGGGGCAACTGCTTGTTCCTGGATGCAGATATTAAGGTCGCGATACACTTAAAACAAGAGAACACACCCACAAGACAAAACAGCTCAATACGGTTGTAACTCTCATAGTGCCTACTCCTTCTCTGTCCGGATTACAAACCAGCCTGAGTCACATTCCCTTTATCATCTCCTGGGGTTTTTTCTCCCCTCGATGACTCTCCCCCAAAGTCATTTCAATTCATCCAACTGCAGCCAGCCACTAACTGCAGGGACAAAAATCATTTCGTTTCAGCTTGATGCAGCAGAAACACACTGGACCTAAATAGCACATGACAGGGCCCAACACGAGCACCTGATTTAGGGTCGCACAGGCTCCAGCAGCAACAAAGGATTTTCTTCCTGAAAATGCTGAAGCAGCTACTCCCAGCGCTGCCTGCATTGGACTAATAACACCCAAATCGAACCGCAGGGCGAACAGGGGCGGCAGGGATAGGGGAGCACACGCAGAGCATCCCCGGCAATCCGACCTCAAGTGCTGCCACAGCCCCTCCACCGTGCGCCCCCAGTTCCCCAACCTCCTGCGCAGCTTTTGCTTACAGTTAAGCCGTCTCTGGAGACAGGAGCTGTGGAGAAAAGGTTGGAAATGTCACGAGCACATTATAACGGTTCAGACAGCAGTCACTGAACAGGAAGAACACCAACAGACACCATTACACATCCTCCACCGGTCCCTTCTGATCCACGGGCACCTGATTCATAATGTTCAGATGCTCAGGGCTGGCAAAGCTGCTGCACGTTCTTTCTGGGGCCACAGACCAAAGAGCAGTGTGGGGTTGCAGTGGGCCCCCACTCCATTCCTGTGCTAGTCTGCAGTATGCTTAGAGATAGGTGAGAAACCCTTGGACTACAGGCATCCTCGTGTCCCAGTACCAAGCCGCCTGTCCCTATGAGGGGTGTTTTAGCACCCAGCAGCCACGGAGGGTGGTGGTACTGGCACCCACATTACGTGTGCCAGACCATTTAATACCGCAGCAAACCTCTACCCATCCCTCAAGCCATTCGCTTCCCTGTTTGAAAGCCCTTAGATAAAACCACTAAGAGTTATGGGGTGTACAACAACCAAGGATAGGGAGAAATGACAAGTACAAAGAGAGGAATATGAATAATGTACAGAGGAGGCCATTATTCTATGTGCAGGGGGAAAGTGTTTCTGCTCCTTACAAAAGGAAGGATTTATCTTCCCCTGATCAGAGGTGACAAAGCTAGAATTTTAATGCTAGAAAAACAGAGGGAGGGCAGGAAGAAGGCTGCCAGCAATTTCACTTTGATTCCATCAGCCGGTCATGCAATTATACATTTATTTTTTGTGAGCAGCAGACTTTCACACTTGGAGTATCCCAGGGGAGAGACAAATTACAAAGTCTCACAGCTCTTTCTACAGAATCCCACACATATTTCAGTCAAACAAGACAGCGATGTTCTCGATCTGCTGTCCTTTAGGCCTGACACAGCTCGTGTTACTGACTTCAAAGGGGATGAGACTGGTCAGCAGGTACGAAGTCTCCTCTCAGTGACAGAAGTTTCATGCAGACATGATTCAGGGCCAGCTCTGATTCCACCTTGCTGTGGGTGATAATCAGGTCAGGCCTTCAGCACCAGAGCTCCCTTAAAATTATGGTGCCTTCTCACCACTGATCACTAGGTCTGCTCCCCTGCTCCACAGACTGGACCACATCACAGTTACTAGCAGGAACAGCAGGCTCAAGGGAAAAGCTAGAAGCTCTGCTCTCATAGTAATGCATTACTGGAGTTTATACCCCAAAAGGGTTTGTTAAATGGAAAAGGAAGGGAAAAATTCACACCTTAAATTGCTGGAAGAGCCCTGATTCGGTTTGGATCCAACTACTTCAGGTCCAGGTATCACCAATTCGTACAGGGAGCTGAAGAATGCATCACAGTCCCATAGACCTGTGGTTTGTCATGGGCAGGGGAAGCGGGAGCTCATTTTCAGCCCTGAGAACCGCCATGCCGAATAAATACTGCCAGTACAGTTGCATGACACGGAGCATCCTGGAATAAACCAATACATCTGTACTGCCATAGCGACTACCCACAGGATGCCGGTCCACGAGGTCACTTGTGACTTCATCACATGGCATACGTGGGGAGGCAGTTTTCTACCTGTTCATGATATTTTAAGGCATCCTTTCAGCATATGAAAAGAAGCAAAATAAGAGGAGATGAACTATTTCAAAGCTAGTAGCGGAACATATCCGAAAAATCTCTCAAAACCAACGCTGGATTCAGCACTTGGGCTGGGTGTGTAAATTTAGGATGCCCTCCTAGTACCAAGTCAATGTACCCAAGATGCAGGGGCGGGCTGCAGGATCAGCTTCTTCATCAGCCGGCGGAAAGAGCCACCGAAGTGTGTGTGCAGTTGTCCTCTAACGTAGTCTTTCACTGCCCACTTGCTCACTCAATCCAATTTACTAGTTTTTAAGAACCTCTGCCCTCCTAATCCTACTACACTGATGATTTTAAAAAAGATTGTGCTGCAAGTGACTCGGAAAACAAACACCATGCCTGCCACCTGCTTCTACTCCATCTTCCCCCTCAAAACGATGACTTCCCACGTCGTCCCCAAAAACTCTTCAGTACTTAGGAATTTCTTTGGAAACAGCTGCTTATCTTTCCCTTTTTGTACAGCCCTTCTAGCTGGAGTTTCCCAGCCTCTCTTTGCCAGGGTGGCATTTGAAAGACCCATGACCTATTTTTTGTTTTCCATTTATTCCCCTGCTCTGCGCCAAGCTCATGGCCCCAGGAGGAGTGCATCGTCCTCGGCGCAGGCTGGGCACTGTCCTGGCTACTGACTTCTGTCCAGCGCTCCTGGTAGCAGGACTGGGAGCTGAGCTGCAGGAATCCCCAGGGCAACGCGGGGTTCGCAAAGGCAATAAATCCATCACGTGCATGGCAGCGGGGAGATTTACTTCTTAGTGACAAGGCAGAGAGGTTACAGAATACTGGATGGGAGAGGGGTTTAAAAGAACAAAATTGTATTTATACAGTTGTATTAGAACGTTTACAAATAATGTCGAATGAGGGAAGAAAAGCAGGGTAATAGTATTTTTATTCCCTCAGCTGAACATTTGTAGTATATTCAATTATTAGGATTTGCCCTCTATATATGTGTTAAATGAGGCTTCATAGCAGCAGTAAATAACGTGAACCTTGCAAAAACATGAAGTCACCTTGCGGAGATGGCAGGAAGCCTGTGAGCCCATCCGTGCCTCCTTTATTGTGATTTCCATGAGAATGAAAAGGCTGCTTTCCCAGCCAAGGCTGAGGCCTACGGGCACACAGGCTGAAAAACAACACCACCTTTTCATTTGTAATCTGAACAAATTCAATGTAGAAGCTATTGATGGAAAATGAACTCAGAACCTCACATTTCTATTTTTCCAGAGCGGAACTGCACTTTAAGTGGCAGGCTTTATTAATGGAGTAAGTGCATTTCCCTCTTGCAGGCCTGAAAAATAAAGCACTGCGAAGTAACATATGGAACATGCCTTGGGCAAGAGATTTTCTTCTGGTATCGCTATTTTTTTAATCGAATTGAAATCATGGCATAGGCACACGTGGCTCCTGCGGCGTTTCACAGGGGCTGGCCTCAAACAGGGGCACCCAAAACCCACAGACGTTTTTATAATGTTGCTCATCTGAACTGTTCAAAAGCAATAGCTGCCTTCCCTAAACTCACGAGTTGTGGAGTCCTTATTTCCTTCCAGGTTCTCCACTTGTAGGTCTATCTTTTCAAGTCAAATTCCTGGGAAAATTTCTCTGAGTTTCCTCTGGCAATCCAAGGGCTCGAAACTTTGTTGTACGCTGGGAAGCTGCAATCCTTGTGCCACCCTGCAACTGCAGGATTCATTGTGATGCTCCCATGAAAATGGTCACCGAGACTGAAATTCCCGAGGAAACCGCGACGGTTACCAACGCTGATGTTAAAAAGCACGGCGGGTGCAGACCTACAGTTCTACAGTTCAACTGAGCTTGTCTCCAGGCGAGTTAAGCAACGGCGAGGGGGTGTCAGGCTGGTTCCCCAGCCATCGGCACGGCACTGACAAGCGGACCCCAACCACGACAGACCCACCTGGCAGAGCCTGCAGCGATCCAAAGCTTCCCCTAGTCCAGCTTAGGCCTGGAACCTCTGCTCCGAGAGTCAAAGATCCAGAGCCATCCAGAGCCATCTGTGCTGCTGTAGGCAGTTCTCTGCCTGCCTCTCCCGTGCTCCTGCGCTGCCTGACCCCGAGCTGTGGAGCAGCTCTCCAGTCAGCACTGGTGAGGAGCTCTGGGGCTGAGCAGCCAGAAGCACTGCCAAGTACAAAGGCTACAGCAGAGCCTCAGGCACAGCGACTGCCTTTGGGCATGCAACAACGGTGTCTTACGCTCAGTAAAAATGTGTGTTCTTCCGCTCCCGTCCCAGTATCCAGCTAAGCCTAAAGCTGAACAACCTGGATGCCAGCGAGATGGTCGTGACATCCCACAGGGCTGTTCCTTGTGGGGACAGCAGTGCACTGGGTCAGCCTAGCTAAGGAACGGCCAAGCAAACAGTTTAACCTCCATTGAGCCTGTTTTGATTTCAAACTCAGAGTGTCAACAGTTTCAAAGGAAAGTGCTTTCTGGTTTCTTGTCTCTGAGTGGCTGATGGAAAACCCAGGCAGGGAGAGATCCCGGAGTCTGAAACGCTACAGAACAGGGATGTTTTGCAACAAACATTCTGATACAACACCAAACCACTTAGACACAGTACACATCACTCTCTCATATTTTAGCTCTTCCATTACACACAGTGATCCACAGGCCCTAAGATGCTGTCACTGTCTTTTTCCCCACAGAAATTACAAATAAATCAAATGGATATGTCTCCAGCTTCAGATTTCGCTGGGAACAGGTTATCACACAAAACAAATTTCAGCAGAGGTATTTCTGAGTCAGGAGCAAAAAAGCTGGGATAGAGGTTGCATTCCTAAAGGTTCCAAAACCCCTCGTCCTAATACAATACAAAAGCTGGGTGGCTTTTGCTTTCTTTTCACTAGTCCTAATACAATACAGAAAAGTGATTTTTTTCTTCTGTCTTTTCCCTGTCGGCATCACATTCCTCAAGAACTCCTTTGCCGATTCCCATGCACCACCAAGCATCAGGAGCTTGTGTTCATACCATATGTGTATATGATACCTTATGTGGAAGAGTTAGCATCAGCAAACATGTTTTGTGAAGTGTAAAGCATAGAGAAGTTCTATTCTGTAAATGTTTTGGCAGCAAAAAATGTTTTGCATAAACTGCAGATTCCACGGATATGTGTCACTATGTGAAAGGACATGTGCCATTCTACTGAATCAGAAACAGAATTAATTAACTGGAGGAGACAAGGAACAACAAAATTTAACAAGCCCAGTTGCAATTAATGTCCTGTTCCCTTCCGAGAATTTAGATAATGAATGTGATTTTACACTCCATGTTTCCACCAACGTCTGCAGAGATAAAGTAACGGAATGTCCATTACCCTGGCGTAAGATCCACATGAAATGCTTCGTGATCGTACAACTAGCATCGAACAAGGAAAAATCAAGAGCACGTAGCACACACAGAGTGTCCATAGGCACCTCATTTTATCTCTTCAAGCAGCAATGCAAGCAGAGAACTGCAGGGTATATTAAGAGGCATTTGTGCATTTCAGCATTTCTGTCTTCCCTGAAGGTGCTTGATAAATCCAATGCGTATAAATAAAACGGAGAGGCATGGAGTACAGGCGAGCCTTGGTGCTGATGCTGACTTTTCATCGCTAAGGTTCCAATTCAAATACGGTCCATATTGATATTATTTATGGCTGATTATCACCGGTGGAGCACTTGCAGGCAGGAAAAGCAGATTTGTTTATGATCCAAGCCATGCCAGCACTGTTAGCAGAGGGCAGGCAGCTCAGAAAGGTTGAATGACTTACCCAAGGTCACATACTGACGAAAATGAAGATAACTGAACAGAAAGTGTTAACACCCCACTTCCTCGCACATGCTGTCTCATTCACCGTGACACCTGAGGCTGTCGAGCAACTGAGTGGTACGTTTGGGCTGGGAGCCTGCCCATCTGCAGCAGGGGGTCTCCTGCCTACGGGGGTCTCCAAGCCAAGGGCAAAGAGCAGACACCCAGCAGTTAAAGCAAGACCGCTCCACGTCAGCTACGACACGCCTGGGCGAGAAACAAGTGATAAAAGCTAACATTTCCCTTCATCATACTCCAGTCATGTAACAGAAAAGGATGCCAGGTCAGGGGTATTTCCCAAACCAACTGTGCAATCCCAGACACGAACAGTGAAAGCTGAGCTTGCTGACAGCTCTATCAGTCCGGGATATTCACCTTTTTTTGGTTACAACCGGTACTGACATGGTAATTTTCTCTCTTATTCTGCAAGTTATCCAATCTATGACACAGTCGGGCCTTCATGATGCGCAGCAACCTCTATCACGTTCTTTTGGCGTGTCATCAAATATTTGGTGAATGTAGATGGATGCTGTGACATTTCCCAAAAAGCTTTAGAAATTGTGCAGGATGTATCAGGATGGGATAAGCCTAATGAATGGTAGGGAATGGCCCTGGAATAAGCCCAGCTTGTTTCTGATGGGACTTGAAGTCACCTGGAGTGAAACCCTCTTTCACACATCCCCAGCTTGAAGCCGATTCACCATTTAAGTCTTCAAAATAGGATTAGGGGATTTAAGCAGTACTGAAGCATTGCATTTTCCCTCTAGTTTCTTAATGAATTTTTGCATAGTTGGAGGGAGCATTACAGCCAAGGATGCAAACCTCCCAAGAGGCTGTGCCAAACTTCTGGAGCAGACAGTTCCAACCGCAGAGAAGGCACAACTGCCCCAACGCTGAGCAGCAAAACACCTCCTTTTGTGCTGAGGGAGAGTTTGAACTCAGATACACAGCAGTGAAAACTAAGTGATGAATTTTCCCTACCTTTTCATCATTATAAGGGGTTTTATAGCTTGCTATTTTTGAGCTGGTACTCAGAGCCACTCTTGAATAGCTTACCACATCCTTTAAATAGATCTCAGTTAGAAGCAGTGCTTGACAATCTCAGCAACCCAGATCACATAAACAAAGGTATTTAAGAGAGAAAAATGAGCAGCCCACAGTAATTAGCAGCTATTTAGTCCTTTTAATAAGCAAACGCATAAAAATGAAAACTGGAAGTCACCCCATCATCACAAGCCACGTTTATCTCGGATACCCTGCTATGCTGAAGTTTACAAACCCTATTTCTTGGCACTTTATGCAGGCGTGTAGGCGGACTTTGATCCAGGGATCTGAACAAGCATTAGCTAATTAGATCTCTTGCAACTACTGTAATATCGGAAGCACTTAGAAGAGAGATAAAGGTAGGGTTAAACCACAGAGCCAGGTCCCAGGAGACCTGTGCAAAGGAGCTCTCCCACAGCCTGCCCGCACAACCGCTGGGCTTGGCCTATGTATTGGCTCCATCGCCACACTTTCCCCAGCTCTCCAGGCAGGTTTTGGTTCTGTAGTCTATATGCCCAGAGGTGTCAGTCTCGATCAAAACACTAGACAAACCAGTGGGAGAAGTTTCTACCCGCACATCAAGGTGAAAAGCCCAAAGGACAGAGTGCTGCACCATGCTCACAGGTGACCCGCTCGGTCTGACTCGCCGAGTCTGCAGGAGAAATGCAGACAGCACCCCTATTTCCCAGGCCCTTGCCTGCCACCACAAGAAGCCCAGAATGCCTTGGATTGACCAAACCTACGCAGATTACCCAGGTGAGTACACCCGAGGCGTGCGGAGACGTGTCGCGTATGTGCGATGTGAAACCTGCATGCAGTACGTCTGTCTGGGTGCACAAAGGGCTCCCAGGAACCACCTCTTGCTATCACGTCTCCTAGGTGGCCACTTAACGCCTGGATGGGAGTGGAATGGCAAAGCAAGCAGTGGTACATGGGAACCTGCGGAGCCGGCGGCCTTCCCCCCTGGCTAGCAGAGGTGACCCGTACATCCAGGCCCTGAAGCACAGTGGCAGCTTGTTGTCGCCACGTCAGGTTTGCAAACATCAAGGGATGGTCCCTTAGGGGTCAAAACCTAAATACAAACTGGTCTCACTAACGTGTGATTCACTGAAGATGACATCAAGAAAGGAGCGATGGAAGGGGACAGCTTGGAGTGGGTCGAGGCTTCCAGTTCTCCTCAACTTCATGGAGCGTTGGAGAAGAAGGATAAAGGCAAATGCGCATAAGGAGGGCTAGTCTGCCAACCAGACATATGCCTGCCTCTCATTAGAGCTCCTGGGAGATACAGCGAGCGCCTGTCAGGAGAACCAGACCCTATGAAAAAGGAGGGATATAAAATCCCAGATCAGTTCAGAGAGGCAATAAAAACAATATGGAAAATTTATACCAATCCGGTGTAATTGTTCAAACGTAACTGCTTCAAGGACTCTTACGAGGCTTGTAAAGGTTTTTCAACTGATAAAAAAGGTACGCTGCTTTTAATATGGGATAATTTAAAGCGCTGTTCAGTGTAGCTTCACAAGAAAATAGGATACTGATGACTCGGTTGCTGACCTGCTAACGTAAATTTACAGAGAAAAATGTTCTTGCTAATAAGATTTTTCTTTTTTTTTTTTTTTCCCCTCCCACAATGCATTTTTAAGTAGAAAATCCCCTCAATCCTTTAAAAGTCAATAGCAAAAAGCTGAAAAATCAGTTTGTGGTTCTGTCCTGACAGTTCTGGTTGGCTGGGTGCAAGAAGACATCTACTGCCTCCAACTCTGACGTTTTCAGAGCTTTATGCAAGAAAGGAAGGTCTGACATCCGTGCTGACCTGTACTGCCATGAAAGCATGGCTTGGCATGCCTATGGTTCAGAAGTGCCCCCCCTTCATCAAACGGGGCAGGGAAGCTGCACATGTGGTAGTCGGAGCTGGGGACTATGAACAATGTGGTCTAGTCCTTTCCCTGCTATTTACTGACCCTACAGCCAAGCTGTTTAACCTTTTGATGCATTGTCCTACCCTGGAAGTAGAACAGGCACAAGCATAACGATGTACCATAGAGATGCCTTGCTAAGGACTAAAGGGATACATTTAATTTTAAACTGAAAGTCATTACAATGTTGCCTAACAAAAGCTTGAAAACTACCAGAGTGTCCAGCCAGTTCTGAATTCTACTGCATTCTGGAAACTGTATTACCATCCAAAAAGTGGTTTTACAGGTTTAGTTTATAGGTTATATATAAAATAATTCCCAGCCTCAGGAGATTTAAATTTCAGATACTGTTTTTCCCTTGAAAGTCTTCACTTCCCTCTGAATACCCTTCCTAGTCTATTCAATTACTTCAGAATTTTTCTGGGTTATTAACAATGCATCGTTTAGCCTCACTTTTGTTTTAATCATAACAGAATTAGGCCAGGTGTCTAAGCCTTTCTCTGATAAATGTCTTGCTTCAATATACGATTATATAAACATTAGCAGAAACCAGCACAACAACTATTTATGTTCAAAAGGAAGCAGTAAATATTGCAGGGTAAAATATCCCTCACCAGGAAGGAACTTCAATACTGTCGGCATAAAACACGTGGCAGGTCCTTTACAGCACCTTTATCTGCAGTAACGCAGTTGTCACGTGCACTTGCTTATGCCTCTGCTGGATTTCCTGAAGTTACTGCTAGAAAACGTTACAGCCAAATAGCTCATTACAGTCACCAAACCTTCGGGGAAGCCGGGCCAGCCGTTGTCTCCGCCCAGCACAAGCCACTGACGCAGCCGCGCAGTTGTCCCTTCGCCGGGGACGCTGCCCAGATGCCCTGGGCACCCCTAACCAGGACACGGGGAACGAGAACCCCTGGGTCACACATTAAGCCATGGATAGCTAAGGACCAGTATCTGGGAGGGTTACAGGGAGACAAAGCCTCGCATTTTGACACTGCAAGTCGAGGCTTTTATGTGCTGGAAATGGTGAGGTTTAGACTGAACTACTTAAACTTAGAAACACAGAAAGCCAGCCAAAAGACACAGAGATCATTGAATCTTCATAGGGACCTTAAAATTCTACTGACAAGAAGTAACAGAGATTCAAAAAAGGGATGGAAATGTGGTAGCCAACAGCCATCCCATCAGTCAAAGAGCAGGAAAGGGTCAGGATTATGTGCACAAGTCACCGGTAACTCCTGCTCTGACCTAACTTGCTGACCCACCTTCCATAGCCATCAGCGAAAGTAAAGATGATGCACTAAGATAGACAGTACTTAAGTGGTCTGTATTTTATTAGTCAGCCTTATGCTCCCTTGTTGATCTTGTATGGCTATTGAACAGCAACATTCCCCTTCCACCCTTCTCATCAATATTCTTTCCATGGCATCCCAGAACAGAAGACGTTGAGGGACCCTGGGAGACATCTCGTCCAGTCCCCTCCTCCAAGCAGGGTCACCACGGAATCCAGCCCAGGGCGCTCAGGACTGATGGGCTTTCAAGTTCTCCTACAACTTCTCTGGGCCCCCTTTCCAACCTTTCCTCTTCTGCAGGGCGCACAAGCCCAAGGTGTCCTGCCTCAGAGGCTCAGCACGGGACACTGATTTTCAGCCCTCCTCAGCCTTACCTCCTTGTCTCCTCTGGCTCTTTGCTTTAATTCCTACAGTAAGGATAAGGCATTGCAGCGCAGCAGAACCAGAGAAACTGGGTGACCCCACGCCCAGGAAACAGGAGGACTCAGCCTGTGGACACACACCTCACGTGTGGTGGCATCCTGGTTTGAAAAAGGTGGAAAGGCGGCAGAAGCAGCAGCGCACGCAAACAAACGCCCTGCCAGCACACAAGGCATCTGATCACCGACCGTGCCGGAAACGCGAGCACTGAGGTTGAGATCAGCGTCCCGACCCTGTCCAGGTGAATCACTGTGTTGTCCATTGCCGAAATGAAATCAAGCAGCAGCACATCAATGCTGCCCCCCAGACATGAACTGAAGTATTTGAGCATCCCTGGGAAGGCAATTCATTCTTGACTCAACACTTGGCCATCTAACCTTGAAATGTGAGATGTTGTAAATATGATCTACTGCGGCTATAAAAGTGGGGGAAAGCATCTGAAATTCAAACTGAGAAGGCAGTGGGAGAGGATTTCCCCCCGTCTCACTGAGGGGTCATTCTGATATTTACAAGTAAAATCCCAAAACATGACCTCACGCTACAGAAGTCACCACCTGTACGCAGCGGAAATGCCCTCAGCCAACATACAACGCTGCCCTCCCACTCACAGTCCATTTCACATCCCCTTTGCCCGTGCAAGAGTATCCGTGAAGACGCTGCAATCGACAGCCAGCCAGTCGACTGCAGCAGCCTTTACAGAAACAGGCATTTTGCGAAGCACAAGATCCTCTGGAAACATCCAAGAGAAGCAGAAATCCATTGGACTGGGATTTTTCTTTGACGTTTCATATCAACAGGGCATGGTAGCATGATCGATAGAGCTAGTGCTGACCTCTTCCGCTAGCAGCTCACCTCTCAGAACAAAAAGAAATCTGCACGGCTTCCGTGCCGAGCCTCTCTTCTCTCGCTGGGAGCTCAACGCCTTAACGTGGTGTGTATGAAATCAGAGAACAGCTTGTACTCTGGCATCACAGGCCTTTGAGAGAGACACTAACAGCAATGGTCACCCATCCGTAAATGTAGGGCGTTGAATTTTGTGTGTCTTTAAAAAGCTGCTTCAACATAAATTATGGTTAGAACTTTTTCCTTGAAGGCCTGTAAAAAATTCTTACAGTAAGGCCTTAAAAATATCCCGTCAGCCATTCTGCATTCCACCGACTAAGCAGCAGCATTACAAACACCAAGAGTTTGGTCTCCTAGGAACAGAAACCAATCTTCAGGGGTTTGTTTGGTCTGATTGTTTTAGCACTAGGGTTAGCGATTGAGGAGTTTGAACTGAGCTGTTTACTAGTAAGCATGACACCGCCAGAGCGCGGGAATTCTCACGGTAGTGCACTTTAATAGCAAAAGGAAAAATCCCACTCTCCCAACAGCATTTCCTAAGGAGCTAGCAGATGTTGTGGTGTTAGGCGTCACTCAGTGCACAGACACTCTCAAACAAATGGAGATTTAACTGCTCCAATCCAGGGCAACCCATTACCCGATTCTACTTCAGGTACTCTCAGCCCCAGGTCTGTTACCACCCCAGCACTGCACTGGGTGCTCTTTTGCAGGACCTTGAGGAAACCAAAACCACCGGGTGCTTCGAATGCAAGCCCTGCTGTTATTGCTGTCTTCTCAAATTGAACCCACCAAGCAACAGAAAGACATTAAATGACTGTCAGATAACACCTCAGTTCCGTTGAGAGTAATGGAATAAAAATGGGCATATTTGGGGCATCTGCTTAGAATGAGTGATCAGCAGCTACTAAAGCCGTAGCTGTTTGGCAGTGCAGGGCAACAGATGGAGAGGCCAAGGAGAGGCACATAATTCTGCGGCACAACAGCGGGTGAAAAGGCATTCTCCTGCCTAAACATAAAATTGAGCAGAGCACAGGGAATACAGTGAAAAGGGGGAACACAGTGAACCCCTCATCTCCGCAGGAGTGCAGGCAACCTCCTTGAAAAACTTGCCCAAAGAGAGGCTAATTCTCAGTGGTGCTGCATTCGCAGCTGTAGCAGCTGCTGCTCAGGGCCACGACTGTTGCTCTGATGGTAATTTAGGAGTTTTTCTCCTTTTCTGTAGCAGACGCTAAAATTATGGGTAGTATTGCTGAGTCACAGTGATCAGTATTTTTTAATATCTGGTGTC
This sequence comes from Eurypyga helias, assembly GCF_000690775.1. Taxonomy (NCBI): domain Eukaryota; kingdom Metazoa; phylum Chordata; class Aves; order Eurypygiformes; family Eurypygidae; genus Eurypyga; species Eurypyga helias. The sequence continues at coordinate 106,238 of NW_010272701.1, forward strand.
TCCCTCAATGCGCTAGAAATGTTGTATGAGCAGACCAGAATAGCAGGTGGAATTTTTAAAATACATTCCTAAATCCTGTAGCTGGACAGACAGCACTTGATCACGTACAACCCCTGTGTTCCAAAGAGAAAACCAAGCCTAAAGCACACTCACTGCTACAGAATGGTCCTCAAGGTAATTTCATGGTTCTGGGGGGCTCTGTTGCACAACGCCTGACATAGGCATTAATGCCTCATGCTCTGCAGGGAACCAGATGAGTAGAACAGCAGAGGTCATACTACGCACGATCACAGCAGGAGAACTTGCTCTTTCAGTCATCTACACAACTGCCAAGGCCGCCTCCGCCTGGGGAAGCCCAAACACTCAGAACACCACAGTCCTGGAGAGATTCAAGTGCTCCTGAACTTTCCTTGTATGATCCATATCCTCTCCTGCTCCATGGCTAAAGGCTGCCCCTCCCTTCCCTCCCCAGCTCTGCTGTCACCAGCAGCTCAACGCTGGAAGCAAAGGAGGGAAGTCAGCATGGAGACCTGCCCTGACTCCTCAGAATATGGGTTATTTAAGTGTTTGCTTTAGGATAGGCAGAGATTCAAAGTCCAACTTTTAAAAAGTCTTTGGGGAGCAGCACAGACAATCTGAATTTGCAGAACTGCACTTGGAATTAACCTCTCTAATACAGAGTTATCTCAGTGGAAACAGTAGAGGCTGATATAGAAATTTATGGGATTTCAGAAAAAAATCCAGTCTGCTTCTAACAAAAGATTCTCTCTACAAAGCACAGAGCAAGAAGTAGATGAGTCCTTCATGAAAATGGTTTCAGAAACAGAATGGCCAGTGTGTCAGAGCGTAAGAGGCAGCAGGACAGCCAATATGGATTTAGGAGTTTGGTTTACTGCCACCATTCTTGCTGGGGTCAAATCCAGGAGGGGAAACTGCATTCTCTAATCCTTGGCCTAATTCCAAAGTAGTAACACCAAATCAGCTGTAACAGTGACTTTATATGGCCCTTATCACCACAATCATCAATAGATTCAGTCCCCCACCAGTCTCATGAAATAATTTCGTACTACCATGGTAACAGCCAGGCCCACAAAGAATAAAGGGACTTGAGAGATTTGTTCACCATAGCAGAATCGGGAGCAAGGCAGGAACAGAAGGTACACTCCCAAATTTCAGCCAGGTACCAGGTGACTCCCTCACCCCACCTCTGAGCCCAGCAGAGAGGGGGGGTAGCAGAGGGGTTGCACACCCTGCCCGGGGCACAGAGCTGTAACGGCTGCTACTACGTGGTTCCCAACAGAAGCCACCACAGTGCTAAGGAACTAGAGGAATTCTGCTGGTTCAAACTAACCACATCTGTTTGCAGCCTTTGACCATTGGGCAGGAATTCCATGTGGAAACAACAAACCTGCTGCATTAACTGTCTGCTTGTTTGTCTGAGAGTGGCTCTGGAATCTGGCCTGAACTAACTTTAAAAGTTGATGACCCAGCTGAGAAGAGTTTATGTAACAAAAAGAAATGAAGGAGAACTTCTGAGGAAGCTCAACCAGGGTGACCAATATCTCATTACCAAAAAAGGGGGGAAGGAGGGGTTATTAGACACAGAACAAGCTGGCGACCTGGTCTAGTGGTGGATCCCTTCCAGACCAAACCATTCTATGATTCTATGATAACAGAAGGTCAATCACAAAAATTGTTATGAAGCACGAAGTATTGAGAGGGAAAGAAAACCAATGTTTTCCCTGTCTGCAGAAAAACATACACAGGCAAGTACCAGCACCATCAAAGGAGACCGGAGCAGAATTCCTTACTGCTGCAAACCATCCACACGGTTCATGCTCCAGTGCCGAGACCCATAAACAGGCAGAACTGGTGCTGCTCTATCCAGCCCCTGAACAGGAATTTCTGATACTGGATCCAAAATTGAAGTAACACTGCTTAACCTCTGTATTTCACTACCTGGCCTCCAAGGCTCATGAAAGCATATTTTTTCCCGAGAAGAAATAAAGCGGTTTGGGAAGGAGGAGCTCTCCATCTCCTGACTCGCGCCGAGAAGCTGGCATTACGCTTGTCGTTCTCATTCGTGCCAGCGTGGTAACGCGACCAAGGGATGGGATTGCTGGCTGAAGCACGGCCGCTACACAAAACGGCAGGAACTTGCCTGGCCTTCCAAGAGGAGAAAATCCATTGGAAAGATACTCCACTAACGCGGCACTGGTCTGAAGGCTCAAAGGGAAACTGCAGTTTCCGCCGGTACGTGCCAAGCAGCGGTGCTGAAGTAGCAGCCCTTGGCTTCCTGTCACGCGTGAGCACCAGGACAGTCCCCTTGCTGACTAACTGCACCGTGCCATTGTTAGTGTGGTTCACACCCAAAAGCAGTTTCTTTCATGACAGGTTGTATTTTGTACCCTCACATGTTCCAGAAGCAGGCATTGATGCCTTCAGTAAGTACATCTTCCATTTAATTAAAGTGAGTGATTGTGTAGGGGAAAGCAGAAGGTTTAGACTTCCACATGGCTGTGTTTAATACAGAAAAATTCCCAGCTTTGAGGAGAGGGTGTAATTTGCTGTGGAACAACCTGTCTCCCGCCACTGTAGAGCTGTCACCCTATTTCACTGCCACCAAAGGCCTTTAGAGAGAAATTGATTCTGTAGGAAAAAAGAGCCAGAAAACCCTTGGAAGGGTTTGGGTAAGTCGAGTAGGTGAAGCAGAGATGATTTATTTAATCTTTAGTTAAAGAAAATGAGCACTCATCAGCAAGATAAACAGGAATCTAAAATATTACCTCAGCACGACCACAGCACATTATGCAACAGGCACACTGTGCCTCCTGCACCGTTGGTCCCCACCACAGCCCCTGCTCTTGCTCACTTCCAAGGCTCTGCTTTCGGACATCCCAAGTCCATCAGTCCCCAGCAGTGGCTGAGCAAACCATGGCCGCGTGCCCGCAATTTGCCATCGGGTGTAAAGCAGCCTGGCTGGGCTGGAAGCACGATTTCATTTATTAGTTTATGCCTTGCTCTGCTGAACATCTTAATCTCTAATGCCTGCAGAGGGCTTTGAGGCAATGTCTCAGCATTTCTATACCCTCATCAGAAGGAGGTAGTAGTCACTAATTTTAGGATTCTTTGTCTTGCTAGAACGAGAATGCTTGAACCAGAATATACCCATTGCATCTGCGGAGGCATCTACTTAACGCTGCTGCTCTCTGTTCTTGCCGATACTCCAGGTTTTAGGAGGTTTTGTGCCACCACCTAGGATACAGATTTTGATTTGCTGTTTTGCTGGGGGAGGTTACAAAGATGCAGGTTTCATCACTTGACTTTTTCCATCTCCTCTGTGTTTAGAGTATCTGCGCTGCCACAGTCTCAGAGCTGAATGCTCTCTGCAGCTGCAGAATGGAGCGCAGATGCACAGTAAGCTCCTCTCTATATAGCAGCATTGTGTCACAGCATGGTGCGGTGGATAGAAAGCTATTCCTGGATCTGAGACCAACTTCTTGGGTGACATTGGATGAGACCTCTTCACCTCTCTTTTCTCCATCCTTCTCCAAAATGCTGATGATAATATAAGCCCACTTGATTGCAAAGAACTTTGAAATCAATGGAGAAAATTTCAAAAGAAATGCTATTTATTTCCCTGCCAAAACATGCACATCTGTGACGAAAGAAGACACTGCTCTCCATATCTGTCTCCATCCAGCACTCAGAGGCTGGTTTTTTCCACCTCGATCTTCTCTCTAGCTCTCTCACTGCCTCCATCTCTCCCAGTCTCATTATGGACTTTGAAATTTGGCCCTAATGGTTTCTTTTTAAAGAGCCTCATGAACATCTGGTCTAAAATCCAGAGTTTCAGTAAACACTGGACCCCTATTATCACTTTACTATTCAGACCAACCTCCTAATTCAACCCAGAACCTGCTATACTTGTCTGTGTTCGTCCCTTTCACAGAAGCCTCACCCAAAGCTCTTTAAAGTCTGTAAGGGCACATCCTGCCCCAGGAAGGCAGAACCTGCCCTTCTGCACTCTGACGCAATTGGGTAGGGAGAGGCATGCACCCTGCACTTGGGTTGGATGACCACGAAACAAACACTTCTGCTTACGGTGATGCTGACCCAGAGCCGTGCAGGACTCTCCTCTCTGCCCTGAGAACAGTACCGGCCCCGCAACAGTAAATAATACTTTAAAGCCCACTCAAACCAAGGAACTCGCAGCATTTTTAGAGGATATTAAGAAGTAAAGGCTAAATAGAACTTAATGAGTAACTGAATTCAGGTCTTATGGCCAGACTAAGCCACTAACAAAGGTAAAACTATTACTGTCAACACAGAATGGGTTTGGGGGCTGTTGTTTACCAGAATGCAGGAAAAAATGTTACTGGGTGAAGTGATTTTTTTTTCCCCCCCCATACCCCGAAAGGCTCTGATTCATTTTCAGGTTGTTCAGCTCTTTCTTAAATTAAAATGTGACATATTAATTTCTTTGGCTCCCTCTAAGTTGTACTCCTCACTGAACACATCATTTTGCCAAGAACTTCAGCCAAACCCAGCTCCTAATAATCCTGAGCTATAAACACCACAACAGTGACGTTTTTCCATGATTGGAAAGAGGGAGCTATATAGCATTTCACAGAAATAGTATTAGAGGCAAGAGCAGAACTGTTTATAGAACTGCAGCTACAGAAAGGATTTTGAGGAGGTAAAAGATCTGAGATCTCCAAGACAATGTGACATTAACACATGACTGAAAGGGAGCAAGGAAGTTTTAAAACGACCACAGCTGGCGAGACTTCAGATTGCATCTCAGCTAAAAACCAGCCTCTGCCATGAGAATTGGAATTTTAAACATACTCAGAAGAAAAAGCCCCCTTGCCTTCTATCATGCATGGTAGGAATCTCATTTATCTATTCAAATGGACCAACCATCTCTCATTATATTCATGAGAATCGTAAGGCAGGGAGAGTTCACACATTTTCTAAATTTTCTGTTCTCATTTACAATGCCAGCCTCCATTTTTTGCTTCTGTGGTAGACCATGAACTGTCCCAGGAATGGTATTGCAAAATGATAAATACCTGAATCTGGCATTATGTATCACCCTGTGCTACAAATAGGATATTTTCCTGTGATTGTGAAGTACATTCTTGCAATCTCGCAGACACGGTCATTTGTTTGGTTCAAAGCTGCTAATAGAATATTCCTACTCCAATAATTTATGTTGATGGTGTATGAGCTACACATTTCTGCCTTATCTGTGCCATATGAAACAAAACTAGTCCTAGCGGCGCATTCATTTCCAGCCAAAACTTTTCCAAGCTGAAAACACCAGATTCGGCAGTCAAGCACTTTGTCGGCACTGCACTGTCCAGCCAAAGCTCTGACTGCAGCTTCAACCACGTTAAATGCTGCCCGTCGAGCTCTCATACAGGACTCAAGGGTAACACACGACCCTGCTCAGTCCTTCTGAGAGGCAACGCTGCTTTGCTCTTAGCGCTCACGCCCCCACAGCCGCGATTACTGCTTTGGTGGTTGAACTATTTTTGTTCACACTTCGGTGACATGACTAATCATAGCCTGTTATGGGGTGAATGCTTGCGAAATGGTGGGGAGGCACTGGGACAGGTTGCCCAGAGGAGCTGTGGATGCCCCATCCCTGGAAGTGTCCAAGGCCAGGCTGGATGAGGCTTGGAGCAGCCTGGTCTAGTGGAAGGTGTCCCTGCCCATGGCAGGGGATGGGACTGGGTGGGCTTTAAGGTCCCTTCCCACCCAAACCAGTCCGGGATTCTGTGAAGATTCAGCTCATTTCCTTTTGCTGGCCTGGCATTAGGAGAATGGGTGGTGGCACGCTGATTAGTCTCTTAAAACAGGTTTAAGTAATGGAAAATTAAATTTTAGACTTCCTTAATTTTGCAAGCTTGTCTATTCCATATGGCACGGGGGAGAAAGCGTAAGAGGTGAGATCGCCCCTGACCCTGCACCGCAAAGACTACGCACAAGGACCTACAAACTGCAAGATGGGCAAGTCGGAGATGAGGGAAGAGATGCTGCAATGCTATACTGCCTTTCAGCACATCTGCACTTAAAAAAATAAACAAACATGAGCCTAAACCATACTCTGAGAGCAGCAGCAGCATCTCTGCTGTGCAACTGCCCCACATCAGTGACCAGCTCGTTCTGGCAGGGAGCTCACTACCTCTGACCCTGTCCCTTACCACCAGGTCATGAGAATACCCAGGCCAAAGTGTAGGGTGGTGGCACTACACGCCCTTCCTCTTATGCCGATATTTGTGCTATGGATGTTTAAGGATGCTTGTACCCCTTGGGAAGAGAAGTAGGAAGGGGCCAGCAATGTAATCGATGCGGTTCCCAGTCGGAGCGGTAGGATCATTTGTCTTTTGTTACTATGGAAATCACTGCATAGATAAACTGTGCGTGGGCAGACAATTAAAATGTCAATAAAAGTAAATACATTTAAAGAGGTCATGTCCATGCATTATGCAATGAGCAAAAAAAGGGCTTATATTTGTATCATGCTAATTAAATTGACATGGTTATTGCAAATCATTTTGTTTCACCTGGAGCTGTAATTAAGCGCCACCACTTAATGAGAAGGAACTGGTGCTGATTGAACATGCTTCTGTAGTAAAGCTCCTCTGACAATGAAAGATGTTGCTGTTTACATCCCTCATCATTTCACTTTCCCAAACGCCAATGTCTTTCCACAGAGATAAACAATGGGTTTTTTTTAAATAAACAATTACAAGCACTTGTAATTTTGGGCAGCCTTTCACCTGACTTTCCACTGGCTAGTTTGCATGCTGGAAAAAATCTGAAATAATCTACTGTACTATTTCTCCTAAAGATAGATTTTAAAAAGTAAAACAAAGTTATCAACAGAAAAATTGAAGATCTAATTGCCCTTCCAGTAGGATTTGTTTAATCTGGACATACTAGGCCAAACTCTGACCCTTTCATGGTGATTCTACCAGGATTATTGCACATTTAAAACAGATTTATACAACATTTTGGCCCCAGAAGTTCCATAAGAAGTTAGCATCATCAGAAATACAAAACTCCTTGTATTAAGTGCTCCTGTAGTGGACAGACACAAGGCAGCGAGAGATGCTAACAAAGCTCAGTGTCACTGTTTCTTTCCACCCCGATTTCTTTGCTTTAAGCTAACCCTCCTCCCAAACGAGGAACAGAGACCAAGTTTATCTCAAGGTGCAGCAACAGCTTCTGCTGACATCTCCTGCCACTGTGTGGAAGCGTGATGGATGGCAGCACGATGGTGCGAAGATAAGGCTTCAAAGGATTTTGCCAGCATCAGCCACACCAACCATATGTCCCCAGCTTGCATAGCCAAACTTGGCAGAATTCTTTTGTTACGGTTCATTTTGTGGTCTCTGCAGATCCCATCAATATTTTCCTACACAGAGAAGCCTTGCCACATTAATTATAACAGGATTGCTTTGCTAGGCAAACAGGAACAATGCCAGGATCTAATAATTCGGCATTTGGTGCTTAATATTCAGAACAACTCCAACACGAGGTGTACCTGGAAGGCCTGCAGGGTCTTCCCAGTGCACCAAATCTGGATCTCCAATGACTTTTTTTATGCTTTCAAATAAAAAAGTGAATTAAGGGCTTTTGGAATAAAGGATAAATAGAAATGCTCTGAGCAAGGAAAACCGTTGCAGGGTCTGAGAAAACTCTTTCACCCATTTCTATGAGAAAGTCACTATTTTTACCCTGGGCCGTTCTTGGAAACACAATCGTCCTTCACGTTCACCATGGAACAGTCAGAACAAGACTGAGCGGGGGGTCTGGCAGATTTTAACTTCTTATGGGAATCAGATTTCCTAATCAAAACCTAGGTGTGTCTGGAGAGAAGCCTCACTAGAAAAGGCTCATCACAGTACTTCATCCCCTTTATGATTGCTTCTGGACGTAGCTCAGCTTCGTATCTTTATGTGAGCACGAATGGGTTTCCTTAAATCTGTCTTCAGCTGAAAGGCCGAAAGCCAATACTGACTCCGGACACAATGCGATTGTTATGATTGGTATGTACCTGAACTAGAGGGAATGAAGGCAAGACCCAACTCTAAGGAACCCTAAAAGTGAATTCACTCGTAGGAGGAATACTGATTTCCATCACTCAAGCTAATAAAATCTCAACTATAGCTGACAGCTGTGCTGTTCTGGACTCGGAGCTCAGGAGAATTCAAGAGCTGTAAAACTGAAGTCCAGCACTCACCAAGCACAATCATCTCCGTGGCAGACTGGAGCATCCTCCAGCTCGAGTTTAGAGCCAGCTGTGAGGAAATATTTAAGGAATACATGTGGTTCCTTCTGAGTAAAGCAGCGCCGCAGTGGCAGGGCTCCATGTGAGTAAAACACAACCTGTGCACGTTCATCCCCTTATCAGTCACCCAGAACCGTGGATGTAGTCCTGCAGAAGTAACAGAATTAGATCCTAGGACACGCCGTGCCCGAGAGCCCCACTGTGGGTGCACACCTTGCTGACCTCAGTGGGAGGCCCTTTAATACCCGCTCACAAGGCACTGGCACAAGTCAGCACAGCAAGATCAGTCGCATCACTACCGAAGGTGGGTAACCAACGTTCTCCCCAGACAGACAGACAGCCGGCCGTCTTGAGCTCTCTCACAGGCACTACACGCTAGCAGACGCCTGCAGCCATCCATCTTCACGGGCAGATCTGTCTGCAGATCGCCAAGCACACTGGCCAGCGGCCAAAGCCTTTGCTCGTTCTCTCTCTCCTTTTTTTTTGGGCCAGAAAAAGGAAACAATGCCAAGACAGGCTTGGCAGTTCTCCCTGTGTTTGTCACTATCTCATTTCGGCCATTAGAAGTATTGCAACACGCACACCAAGGCAAGAGCATCCGCACGGGGAGGGGAGGCAAACACTCTGACCTATCCTTTGCCTTATCCTTTGCCCAAAGCCAGTCCCGAGCGCTACACAGCACATTGATGGGGGATCCAGAAGTGATGTTTGATGAACAGGTATCAGCCTTCTGTACACTTACATTAGGAGTCTGCTTCTGGTGCGCCTGAAAATACACACGTATGTACGTATTTGTACACAAGTATATACCCGCATTTCAGTAAGCCAAAAGGCAAGAACAACACAGGCCAGGAGACCAACACCTCCCTGCCGCAGGCTGGAGGCTATGGTTCACCCACGAGCCTGCCGTCTTGCAGCAAGGCTTTGCAAGGTTTGTATCAGTTCTGTTGACTGTAATTCTTTGATGATGGTCACAGTGTGTTTTAAATGCTGTTAACTTGATTAGGTCAGCAGATTGTTTGCTTTTCCAACCACTCTCCGCTCAGGAAGAGTGGAATATGAGTCTGGCCAGCTCCCAGGCATTCTCTTACTGATCCCAACTCTCCCCCCAAGGTGGTGAAGTTCCCACTGACATCGGTGAGAACTCTTTGCCTCTGTGACAGAGCATTGCCACGTGTTCATTTGAAAACAAAGTGAACCAATCCAAGCGCGTGATGGGTGTTGAGCATCAGTATTTGAGAAAAACCCAAGCTTTATTCCAGCCCAGGGAAGACACTGGAACCAGACTGGGGCAGTGAATTGGGCCTCATTTGACTTTATCCTGCCCTGCCTTCAGATTGTCTTTGCTAATGGAGAAATTTTGGAAAGCACAGCCAGAGAGGATTTCTGAGTTATTGCTACCCAAATGTTTCCTGCAACAGCCGCCCACCTTTAATAACACCTTTCAACAACCACAAACCTCAGGTGTCTCAGGCCCACTGAGCCCTACAGACAGTTTTTATAGTCAAGCCCATCACCAGTGCTGCTACTCCTACAGGCATAACCACCAAAGACAATGTCTTTCAATCCCCTTGTCCTTCTTTCTCTTTCTAAAAAAGCATTAACTTTTTTTAAAATTAACAATCCAATTTTAAGCTTAAAATACAGCCAATAGGAGAAAAAAAAAGAACTACTAAAGGCAGAAGATAGAAGTCATACGGCTGAAGTAATAGAGACCATATTTACACAAGTATGTGTGTTTAAGTGTTTCAGGTTTAGGATAAGATCTCCTTTGCCAAAAATGTTGCAGCTATATTTGCTAGTCTCCATGGGAAATGTAATAAGGAATCAAAAGCAAACAAATTTTCCTTTCAAATTAACGTGACCCGTGTGTTTCAGACATATGTTTCCCTTTGAATCCTTGTCTTTCGTTGATGGTGCCACATACTTTACCCCTTCAAGAGCAAACACTCTGTTGTTACAGTGATCCCTTCCCACAACTCTTCCTGGAGGGCCTCCCTGGCTCCCGAAGCCACCTTCGCTCCCTGCACATGGCCGCTCCGGGAAGATGCCCCAAGCCCTTCCCTTCCTTCTGCACACACGCTTCAGCCATGGCTCTACCCTGGGAGCACATGGGGTGGGGAAAAGAGAGGCACATGACAGCGTCGAGGTGAATGGGGTTCACTTCTGAATCCCCCATGAGCCCTGGCTCTTCCCTCTTCTTGCACGCTAATCCACTCGCTCCTGAGCCTTGTGTGGAACTTGGTCTAGCCCTTCCCTGTCAGCTAGGGTGAGAAATTTTTGAAGGATCTGAAAGAATCTTGTCTCACTTTTAAATATAAAAACTTTCACAAGTGCTGAGCCACTTACACCAAACCTCTGGGTCATCTGCGATGTTCTTGTTATTTCAGCAACGAACCTCGGGCAAACTGACACGCTGGGCCGCAGGTTGCCAAGGCCCCATGGGGCTGTCCAGCAGGACCACGCACCCGGCCGCCAGCACCACAGGTAGGAAACTACAATTCAAGGAGAAGGACTTCAACTCTTTGCTTGTGAGCCACGGCATGTTTAGACTTCCCCACGAGGCCCACGCACCACACGGAGATAAAGGCCCGCTCGATGCACTCCCCAGCTCTAACCGCTTACTCCATCCCTTTTCTCCCAACACACTGACCAGCCTCCAGCACGGCACAGTTATCAAAGCACCATGGGGTGCCTTCCCCACCTTACTCCTGTCTCAGCCTCCCTTGGTGCTTCTGCCCTCATCAGCACTCTGGGAGGAACAGCTCAGTGGGCACTGCAGAAGGGACCTCTCTTTCTGGACATGCCTTGTTTTAATTATCTGGTTTCACAGCACGACTGATTGGTGAAAGAGGAAACGCTGATAACTGGGTGTTGGAGCGTGGCATCACCGGCTGCTGGTCCTTCACAAGCACCCAGTTGATGACCTGACCACGGCCTGACCGAAGTCAGCGGAAGCTGTGACATGGATTTAAACTGTCACAGGATCAGGTTTTGGATCAATTGAGATCCATGTCACTAACTGTAACCTCTATCTATAGCATTTACATGCATCAGCAGCTGAACTTATGTACTACCACAACACCCCACAACATCCTGGGTCAGCAATGGGTGGGGTCATTAGGCTGAAATAATTCCTATTAAACTAGAATAGAATTTATCACTGATTGCAACAGGACTAACACAGTGCACGTGGTGAGAGTGATTTTTACAAAGGACCAAGATGATTACATCTCTCCTCCATCTCCAACACTTTAACTGTTTGGAGCATTGTCAATGTGGAAAGCTCCCACCTGGGAATCTCATGGTTTCCAAAATGAACATACGTGAAAAACATTTCTGGATGCAACCCCTTCGCTGTAACAGGCATTTGAAATGCTCACAGAGCATGTTCCAATGAGGGAAACCAGGATACTGTGAAATGCAAACACATCATGAAAACATGGGATTGTCTGTGTTAATAATAAAGTTGTAACAGGCCAAAAGAGGTGCTAGCCAGGACCCACGTCCCATCACGCCTGACACGGTACAAACATCCCCAGACATTTTCCTCCTGATACTGTCCCCCTAGATAATGTGCATGGAAGAAGAACACTCTAGTTGGTTTGCTTTGTGGGATGATAGCTCTCAGGAGAATTCCACCTTGCAAAATAGATTAGCGTGGATATCTAAAATCAGTTACATGTGTCATCTGAAAGCTAAGCTGATTTAATTTATTGTACAGGACAGATGCTGCAAAAGAAATCACCCCTGTGCTTATACTGCTCTTCTAGTTTCCTCTCACTTCCCCCTCTTCCATCAATCGGCTCTGGGACTGGCGGACATGTAAGCAGTATCCAGAAGACCAGAGCCAAGGAAGGACCATGACTATCCCTCTTCCCTGCTATTGCTGCCAGCCCTGGCAGGGTCACTCAGACCAGCAGAACCCGCCGGGTACCACCAGGATGCTGACTGGCTAGCAGGACATGTGCGTCCAGGAAGGGTGTTACTTCGGGATGACCATGCCCTCTGCATGCAGGACAGTCAAGATGCCTAGCAGATGGGTTTCAAATGGGAACACTGGCCCTGCAAAGGCAAACATCAGCTTTTGTTAACTCCACTAGATCTGTCCTCTGCTTGTATATGCTTACATGAGACACTCAACACTTGATAAAGTATTTCATACTTAATCTGTAATCAATATATATAAATTAAGTTGTACTATTTTATATGTCAAATATATTACGTTCATATTGTATACAGAAATATCTTCAGATACTTTTTGGCCCTAATGAAATTTAATTCAATAAGCAAGCAAAACCAGAAACCCCCACGAAAACCTCACTGATAAACGTGCCTGTCCACAGGGCTTAGACCAGCTGAGTTCAGAACAACAGAGGAAAGACTTCAGATCCATTTTTTGTTTTCAATAAAAATCTTGTTTAACAGCGTCATGAATATTCATGTTTCTGGCACAGCTCCAGATGAAGCAAGAAGAGCCAAATCAAACAAGAAAACAACAGCCCACTTGGCCCTACAAAAGGATGCGCTGGGTTTTGTCTGGTAACGCACGCGTTTAAAAAGAGGCGCAAACCAAACTTTGCTGTGACTATGCCCAGGGAGAAATAAACGCCCCGGCACCAAAAGCAGTCTCGGAGTGTGCAAAAGCAACAATGCTGGCAGCAGTCACTAACCGATCCAAAGCCACTGGCATCAGTAACGGGTCGTGTATTCACACCAGAGCTGTGCGAAGGCTGAGGAGCCGCTGGCCTGTGGCTGCTGATGCTGCTCACCGTGACAGCGGTGCCAGGGATGACCCACAGCAGGTTCTGGAGACCCTCTGGCTAAACGGGCACCTTGCCTTCAGTCACTTCTAGTGGCTCCAGGGATGGCATCTTCCCCCGTGACCTACTGCTGTAACCGTTATGCAGCACATTACAGACTGTACTTTCATATATATTTATGTAATAATATGTAAACACTCACTTTGTTACAATAACAGATAACAGAGATAACTTGTCTAGCAGACTATTATTTTAGAGAAGTCAAAGTCATTCTCACCATTATTATTTTCAAGCCTGACCACATGGAAATGTAATATATAAACACTGGAACAGCGATAACATTCTGTCCCCTCTCATCACATGCTGGAAAGACATTATTACTGCTGTATAAGACAGCCCGAGCGGCATCACAGCAAATGCAAGTCTCACATTGTGTTTAATCAGACAAGAGAAATTACAGCTCCCATCTCCATATTCTCTCTCCAGCGACAGCGTAGGAGTGGAGGGTGCAGATAAAGAGCTGAACAGGTTGCTTAAAGGGAAAGACAGACATAGCCAAACAGTTGGGAGTTCATACAATATAAACCTCAAGTTCCAGCACAACCAACATGTGCTCGCTTACATAAGCTTACTCACATCAGAATATAAGGCTTAATTGAAATGTCCCCATCAGGATCTGCACAGGAAGCACACTATAGGTTACACACGAGGCTTAAGGTTCAACATAGGAAAAGCTGGAAAGCATCATCCTGCCTCTCTGGAGTGTGGAAGAAAGCAGATGTTTGACAGGTGCTGCTTCCCAATCTGTGTTCCACACAGCCCCATCCGACCACCAACACTTCTGCATGGCATCATGCGCATGCCCGTAAGAAAACCTGCTCTAAATACACTGCCCAGCGGGGCAGGGGCCCAGCGAACACCGTTCGGGAGCATGTGGGAAGCGATGCCAAAACAGGCTAACAGGGGAAGCCAGGGCTGGATGAAGGCAGGACGCCCGCTCCTTGCTGGGGCAGCAGCGCAGACAGCCTTCCGCAGGCACTGGCCCACAGACTGGAGGATGGGGAAACGCAGGATATCGCAGTGGAAACACCCGTCTAAGAGCAGGACGTTTTATGGCAATAGGGGTGTGCTGGAGCTGAGTTCAGCCCCACTTTTTAACCACTTATCTACTTGCTTGAGCCAGGCATCTCTACCCCACAAGGTACGGACATCTTAGCTCCGGATCCCCTGATTCCAACGTGTTTAAACAAAATATGAAGACACAGCACTCCGAAACACCTTCCTGTCTGCTAAGTGCGCTCACGCAAGGCTCTTCACTCAGATGGGCGGTCTACGCTCACAGAACCTGCCCCAGAATTGCTACAGCCATCCACACCGATCTGCCTTGATGATACAAGCAGTTCCAGGCTCAAGCACTGCAGCATCACTTTTTATTACAGGTGATGACTACATTTAGACTGGAAAACACCAAGGCCCGAGTCTGCTGTTAGCGACAGTCAGCTTCACCTACCAGGCCAGGAGCACTCGGTTGGAATCTCAGCAGAAGCACTTCTCTAAGGGTATTTAAATCTTAGTAACACACTAGGAAAGATGTAGGAAGCATAAATGGTCAGTTTTAAGAATTCCCTACCAAAATCAATCCAGATTCCAATCTTCTCCAAAATAGCCATCTGGAATGAATTCCCTCACAAGCCTTTCTGCTCTGAATGAGGAAGGTCTAACATGGAAGAGAGAATAGCTTGCCATGCTTTTTCACACTGTAAGAATGTGCTCAGGCTGAGTTAAACTCAGTTTGTGTTTATTTCTACCCCCTTTTTGTATTTATGGAAAAAATAAGTAAAAGATATAACCAGTTATCCACTGAACAAATGCTCAAATACTTCTGGGTTTCAGAGTGGCAACTATGCTTTTTAACACAACATTCATTTCCTTATGTTTGCAAAGACTCAGTTACTACAGTCCTCTTGTATTTTTCCTCTCCTTTCACGTTTCTGACTCTGAATCAACCGAATGTTTGGCGAAAAGGCAAATCAGAGCCAACGTAACTACCCCAGGGGGCTCTTAAGCACCATTTAAACAATCATCGAAGTGACATTCCTTATCCATCGAGGCTCCCTTTGTGCAGAGAAGGACGCGCAGACACTCACTCGCTCTTGCCATGAATCTGTGAAATTTCATCCTTGAACAGCCAAGACTTAAATAAAAAGATATAATAGAGGCGAACAGCAGTGGGCTGTGTGGAGGCGGATATAATTACGCAACACAACAGGACAATCACTGCCTTCTGAACAATCAGAGCTTCCTAGAACGAGCTGTTCTTGACCGTTTCCCATTGCCAGTGATCGCCCTCACGTCCCGCCAACATCCAGCCATGACTCACCCCGTTCAGCACTATGAGAACAAGAGAACTGTCGTGGCTGTGTCGATCGGTCCCTTACCTAATATGCCTCCAGTACAATGTTCAAGACACCCCCCGAAATGATACCTTCTGGTATAAGCTTTGCTACCACAGAAGAAAGGAGTACTATGCCCAAACCAGAATAATCAGTAATATTTAAAACCTGGCTAACTACTTCAATCCTTTACGTTAAAGTAACTCCATAGAAGTAGGGAAGTCTCACCCGATTCATATCGAACAGGCACACCGTTAGACCCCTTCCACCAATCACTGCAGCACACGGCACATTCCCAGCTGCAGGATAAGAGAATTGCATAAAGCATGGCCTTGATTTCAGAAGTTCTTGCTCACTTTAACACAGGCCACAGCACATCCAGCTAAGTGCTCAGATAGTCTTTTTGCAGACCTGGGGCTTACAGCTTCAGTCCTGCAGACTGCTATGCATTCACAACGCCAGCACTCCCAGCAGAAGGGTCTATCAGACTCCATTTGGTTTGTTTTTAGTGCAAGGTGGTACAGAGCCAGTTCCTCATGGGAAATCCCTATAATAGTTAATAGGGATGAACCTAAGGGAGCTGTAAAGATGTTTAATGAGGCTCCACCAGAATCACTCGCAAAGCATACAGAATGCAGACCATGCAAGCCCCTTCGTGTAGATAAAAAATAAGATTTTGTTTGCTTGTTTTACCCTAAACCAATAAGAAAGTGGCTGTATTTATCAGATAATTGTGATAGGGAGCAGGGAGAGCCCGAGAAAACCCTTGCAGAAAGTTTTTCCAGCAGCATGTTTCTTCCCGAGAGCCCCCAGCTGCTCTCCCAGCCGGGGTGGCACTGGACTGCTGGGTGTCACACACCCCAAGTCACCAAACCGTTGCCACAGAGGGACTAATGCTTGGCTCTGCATTTCCTCACTCCTCAGGAACCACCATTGGAAGGGAACTGGGTTGCAGAGCCTCGTGGAGGAGACCAGGGCTACTGGGGTGTCACACAGCTCTTCACAGGATGTTTGGGGGGTTTAGGGCAACCAAACAGCAGTACTAACACAGGAAAAGAACTGCTACTCCCATGGTTAGCGCTCAGAAAAAGGACAGGAAGGATTCTGAACAACTGCCAAAAGTTCAAGGGATCCAGTCAACTTTGAAGCGTAGCTTTTTAAGAGCAAACCCAAAGCTAGCACGGCTCAGCTGCTCGCAGAACACACATCCCTTAAGCACTCACCAACACGTAGTCAGGGACTGTTTCCCCCCGAAGTGTCTGAAGTCTAATTAAACACAGGCAGGAGTAAAACCAGAGGTGAAGTAGCTGACAGAAAATTAGGCGTGTTGAGAGATGAAACCAGTTATATACCAGGGCACTAGACTTTTAGTTTATTGCTCTCTATCCATGACAATCCTGCCATGTGGCACAGCCATGGCATCCAGGAGGCATACGAGGGGAATAAACAGCACATTACAGTGGGGTTTATGTCAATGTTTACTTTGAGTAAGAAATAAAACCAGCTGTTACCATAGCAATAGAAAAGCGCCCTTCACCTGAGATGCTATGAAAATTAAAGAATGCAAACTGGGAGTGACAGCACAGCCGTAACGTGAAGGGAGATAAGGCATATTAATTTCTAAACAACTAGTCAGGATTTCTATAAAGATTCTTCAGAAGATACTAAGATTGTCCCACTGTCTATAGCCAGGCAATAAAATCTCCGCTCAGCTCTGCCAGTATTTTTGCCCAGTGTTAATTACAATCACTTTGTCTCAGACAAGTAAGAGCAAAATTCTCAAGCAGTATCCTGGAGTCCTAGAAAAATGGAGATGACACATCACCCTTGTGCCCTTGCCCAGGACAGACTGCCCCTTGCAAAGTCCTCTTCCAGGGCTTTGAACAGCTCGATTTAACACACCAGCTCGTCACCACAGCAGTCACTGGGAACTGCTTTGCAGCCCAGCGTCACCCAGCCCACACCTAACGGACCTAAGCCCAAGGTTCTGTCCTTCCCCTCGGAGACCGGTGGGAAGTTGAGCTCATTCAGTCTGGAATCACCGGTAAACAGAAGTCCATGTCATGGGTCCAAGTTCCCGACGTGAAGGCTGTCACAATGTCACCTGCGAGGCTGTGCGACTCCCCCGAAACTACAGCTGACTTGTGCAACATGAGTTCTTGTGTTTGCCCTGAGTCTCTGGTGAGGCCAGCTCTGTCCCCTTCACAGTGACTGAGCAGAACAATGAATTAAACCTCTAACACTCTTCTTTTATCACCTGCTGTCCCAGAAAACGGCGCTACCATACATGTAAGTGTTCACCGCCCACTGCCACCATCATACAACCAACAGCAACTAAGTGTGTACAAAAACCCAAAAGGTTTGGTCATTCCCTTCTACTGGGAAACTACCATCAGGCTGCTGTGAGAGAAAAGCAGAGGCTGGTGCCGACGAGGCCTCTTGTGAGCATCTCAGATCCAGAGGGATAAAAACCAGCCTGAAGCCTGTGAATATTCTCATTACTTTGGACAGGACTGAATCTGGGTAGGTTCCTAAGTGACAGGCTCCCACTGTGGGCTGGCATTTCCTTCCCACAGGAGAGCTCCCCATGCAATCAGGGCTTTTGCTAAGCCAGACATAACCTCAAGCAGAAAAATATTTTTGTTGCTACTGGTGTTATTTCTACAATCTGCGAGACAAGTCCCACCAGGTTACTCAGTAACTCCAGCAATTAGTATCACAGCACCTAATTTTTTAAAAGCTATAGCCAAGCTGGAATTCTGAGTAAGCAGCTATGCACTCCATAGGAAAATTCAGTTTCCTCAAAATAGGATCCATAAGCATCCCATGTGCCACACAATGAACCCCTTTAGGCTGGTCAGCAACAACTGTGCCTTAACGATCACCCGTAGGGCTGAGTCGCCTTCCCCGGCACTCAGGCAAGTGACAGACCAGGCATGACTAGATGGTCTAATAGGTCAGGGACACTAATCTGAGACACCCAGTCATGACTAGGGAACCTTGCCACTGGTGTGTTCTGTGTAACGAATGATCGGGGAGGTCTAGGAACCAGGCTCTGGACTTCAGTGCCTAAGTACCACTCATACCACTCTCCTGTACTGAGAGCCCGGTCTGAGAGCACTTTGGAAATCAAGGTTTACACCTCATTCTTGTGAGAACTCCCTGCAGTTCTGCCTCCAGCTCTGGGGCCCCCAACAGCAGAAGGACACGGAGCTGTTGGAGCAAGTCCAGAGGAGGCCACGGAGATGCTCCGAGGGCTGGAGCACCTCTGCCATGGGGACAGGCTGGGAGAGGTGGGGGATTCAGCCTGGAGAAAGGAAGGCTCTGCCGAGACCTTAGAGTCCCTTCCAGTGCCTGGGGGGGCTACAGCAAAGCTGGGGGGAGAGGAGTTTTTCCAAGGGCAGGGAGTGACAGGACAAGGGGTAACAGGTTTGTACTGAAAAAGGGAGATTGAGATGGGACAGCAGGAAGAAATCCTTCCCGGAGATTGGGAGGCACTGGGACAGGTTGCCCACAGAAGCTGTGGATGCCCCATCCCTGGGAGTGTCCAAGGCCAGGCTGGATGAGGCTTGGAGCAACCTGGTCTAGTGGAAGGTGTCCCTGCCCATGGCAGGGGGTGGGACTGGGTGGGCTTTAAGGTCCCTTCCCACCCAAACCAGTGTGGGATTCTATGAAGTTAGAGCCAAAATTTGTAAGAAACACAAATCATTCTGAGCAGCCTGACAGCTGATAACACAAAGGGCTATGTCTGAAAAGCTTCCCCGTTTTTCTTGGTTTTCCTTTTTTCCCCAAGACACACGCTGTTTTTCAGGCCATCTTTTCTCCAGTCTTGCTGATCTAAGCAGCAATATGAAAACCTAAAATGATGTTGTTGGAGATGATTAGACTGTTAGTGCAAATTAACCCCCTGACAGCTTTGCTAATAGAGGCATTTTATAACACACCAGGAACCAGACAAGCAAACAAAAAAGATGCTGAATTTCTCTGTAACCCAGTCTCACCCAAACCATGAGTTAATCAGCTTTTCTGTGCGCTGAAAGCGCATAGACATGCATTTTCCTTTGAAGGGCATGCCCCACCCAACAGCACCCGCCGGGCAGGGTGGGATTCCATGGAGGTGCAGAGGACCCCAGTGGGTCCCAAGGGGAATGGTGACAACAGCTGGAACCCCACGCTCTGTACCTCACAGGAGAGCTCAGCATTCCGCAGAAATCACCTCCCAAGCACAGAGCCACACACTTCCCACCGTCCCTGCCTGCTCTGCACGTTTGGCTGTAAAGGGCCATAAGAACATACACACAATTTGCGTTCCCCCTGTACGTGCTGCTGGGAGTTGCGTCTGCCAAAACCCACTTCAATCTGTCTGACCGTTTCTGTCCCAGATAACGAGCCCCACAAGCACCAACCCGTACAGATGAACCCACCAGATTTTACAGTCCTCCTGGGCCAGGTCCCTACTCCTGGATTATTCCCCATTCTTCACCCTGCCCCAAACCTTGAGCTATGGCTGGATGTCGTCCCTCCCGCTACCATCCCAGCAAGTCACTACTGCCCTCACAGCCCCAACGGATGCACTAGGGCCTGAAGCCTTATCACGCAGTTGTTCCATTCAGGGATCCTCTCCCCCACTCCAACCCACAGGCTCACACTTCCGTGCTTACGGTGGCCTTGGAACCCAACAGCCTGTCAATAATCACACTGAGGGCTCCTGGGAGATTCCCTAATGTACCAGATCACAGCCTTTTCCAGACAGACAGGAAACATCATCCTGCTACCCCTAAAAACCCACTCCCAGCAGCATGAAATTTCCCTCCCTAGTGCTGGTTTGGGAGGACTGGGGTTTACATGGTGTGATCTTTTAACGAGCCACCCTTGTTTCTAGTTAAGCAGGTAACCAAGGATTTAATTAGCTGTTATAACTTGAGTCACACAAGTGGCCAATACCCTAAACAGGCATTAAGCAGAGGTGCCATACCTCCCGTTATCCAGGCTGGCACGGCAGAGGCGGTGGGGGCATCAGGCAGAGCCAGAGTCGCAAGAGTCACGGCACCCCAGAGCCGCGTGCTGGAAATGGGGGGAAGGAGCCAGAGCCCGCAGTGGGCAGCCAGCAACACGCATATTTGGAAAAACAGCCAGGAATGACCTCACTAGTTGGCCGAGACCAAAGGGGATGGGAAGAGAAACTACTTACAAGAGGGGATTTTAACAACACACCTCAATATAAAGTTTCTGAAACTCAGACGTGCACGGAATTTGCCGAAAGTTAACCAAAGCCTGCAGCTCCAGCACCTGACACAGCACGGATAGCTGGCAAATCTTGGGCTGGCTGCCAAGTCAGTAATTTTATTCTCTTCCATTTACAGTCTCCCCCTACCATGGCCCCTATCAATTGCTTCTATTTTTCCAGTCAACATCCTAGGGGAATTTTTCAACCATATATACACGCCTGAAGAGCAAAAGTCCGTATCTATCTATCCATCTCCATATCATTCAGGTTTGTCTGCACTCAGCCAATTGGATTTCACATCTTGGTCTACATCTACAAAAACATAGGTGCTACCTGTCACATAAACAGAAAGGCTGAGAATCACAAGGAGAGGGCCTTGGACTTGGCTCAGAGAATGCACAGACCTCAGCTGAGCATGTGGAAATGCCTGCTTTCACATTATGAGGACCGCTCCTACAGGCTCTACACTGTGGGGTTGGTTAAGTTGCTCCAGTGACTTGGTCACGGTCAGTCAGCAAGTGACTTCCACAGCAAGGAACTAACAACAAACCCACGGCTTACCCCAGCACTAAGGAGCACACTACAATGGATGCTGAGAAGGGTTTCAAGCACCACACCTTTTAAAGGCTTTCAAAGAGTGTCAGGGAAAAGTGTCTGCTTCCTCTTTCCTAGGGAGCTTCAATTCCAAGTAACCAATCAGCTCTTTCTTAAGCTTCACTCGTGCTGACTCACTGCTGTCACAGAGTCGAGCAGGCTGGTCACCTCTTCACTCGTGCTGATGCAAAGCCCTTTTCCCAACCTCACCTAAAGGACATCCTCAGCAGCTCAGCACTTTGGAGCGTGAGTCATGTCTTTGGAGGACCCAGCTGCCTCTGGTACGACACTGATGTCCATGGAAAGTGCCTGCTCAGGGCTAATGGAATTACACTAACTGGAGTGTGATGCCGTGCTCTCAAAATAGCACTAACACATTCTCTGCTCTGAAAAGCAGCTTTTACATCACAAATGCTTTTTAAAGGTATATTGGGAAATAGTTACCCTTTTACTGTCAGTCTGTCATGTTCTTTAGTAAATGACAATTAGAAGTGCTTCCAGCTCACGTCCCCATTCTGAAGCAGAATATAAAGAAGCAATAGCACACCATGGCCATTCATTTTTAACTACACGTTTACTTTGGAGAAATCCGAACAAAGCACTTTCAAGGTGCTATTGTACTTGCTACTTACAAACCCCATAATCCGCACAGTAACAGCTTCCTTACGACTTAGTGCCGCCTGTGCTAGGCGATGCCCAGATGTGCCACCGGGACCAGGGCGCAGTGTCCTGAACGATGCTCGCAGGGCACAGCCCAGGCCCCTCCCCGAGCTGTGTGAGTACAAACAAGCAGTCCGAGAAGGTGAAGATGTGAGCAGGGAGAAATCAGTGTGCCTAAGGCAACACAAAGTCCCAAACAGAAGTAAGAAGACAACCCAGGTCTCCTGACTCCCTCATTAGTGCCCTACCCTTCTGTCACTCACCTGCTCCGCTACAGATTTGGAGCTGAATTGTTGCTAATCCTTCTGTAGAAGGGAAAACCAAAAAATCCGTAAGAATTAAGGTTTCACAAGACTAAACACAAGACAATGAAATGGATAAACGCCTCAGCAATGAAATACACTAAGCCCCGTCACACCATAATTCACAGTTCTGGACACTTTGGCCAGCCACCCCTGGCCTAGCACCTGCCTTTATAAACCCTACCGATGCCACAAAATAACCGGGAAAACCCTGGGGATGGGCCGGGAGACTGAGGAAGTTTCTCTGAACCCTGATCAAAGGTTCCTAGGCAGGTGAATTGCTTTTATTTTCCAGTCTTGACTTAATAATTGACTTCACTGAAAAAGCATTAAAAAGAGAAGCATGAACAGAACTCTGGAAGATTTTAGTCAGCAAGTTTGCATTTCGTTTATTCAAGATGGAAACCTGAACAGAGAACAGGTGAGAGCAGAGAGCAGCATGCTGCCCGAGTGCCTGAGATGCAGGCTGGTCTTGGTACAGCATAGGAATGACCCACTCATTTTTCTCTGCGCCTCAGAACACAAAGACGCACGTCTAAAGGGAAGGTTTAAGCGCTAGGAAAGGAAATCCAGCTTCCAGGGACTGTATCGGCGTTCTTTTTACACGCGTGCAACAGGCACAACCATGGGTCTGAATTTTTGAAGACAAGACCTTCTTTTCATTTGAAAATGGAGCACAAAACAATGAGACAACAGAAGGAAGTCTGAGGGCTTCAAACTTCTTCTTTCAGATGCCAACTAAACGCTTTCGCGCGGTGAAACCACTTCTAAATGTTTAAGTAATGCAAAGCGACAGCGGAAATCAGAAGTGTTTTGTTGCGATGCACATCTGGAGACACGCACGCACGCCCAGAAGAGCATCCCACCAAATCGTTCTGCTTCTCTTCAGTTCACGGAGCTGCACTACTGTTAGAGTGGGAAGCCATACGAAAAAAGCTTACTCTTCATTTCACAGCTGGAAATGAGCATGCCATTGACTGTGGAAAATAGGTACTTGGGATAACGCGTCCCAAATTATGGGTTAATACGGAACGTGGAGTGAACTCAGCTCTGGCCTTGGTCTCATACATTCTGGTTAACTTCAGTCAGACGTTAGGCTACCATGCCGCAGCATTAAAACCAACAACCCAACCGTTTTCCCAGGCACATTCCAGGGTACTCCTCCAGGTAAGATTAAAACGTGTTTAATGTGAGATGCTGACAAACTGCTTGAAAACATTATTACTTTTGTACCTATTCACGGCAGGCAGAACGGCCGACAGCAGTGCCAAGCACAGCCCCCCTGCCTGCCATGCTCCCCAGGGAGGCTCAAGTAAGTCGTCCATGCAAACCAGGCAGAGTTAGTGCTGGGGAGCCACCTTTTCCATGGCCACTTCCCCCTAAAAGCCTATTTACAGCCAGATCGCAACCTAGTCTGTGAGATGCTGAGATTTACAAGCAAGCAGCATGCTGTCCTCACGATCAGAACTGCCTTTTCCAGCTATGGCCACGCCGCAGCGCTGGGTGCATCCCCCTCCAGGCCTGCCGCGGTGCTCAGTGCCACCCGGCACTGCTGCCAACACTCATCAGGGACTGACACGTGAAGCTGCTGGGCTGATGGGTTTCCTCATGGCATTTATCCTTTATCTTTCTTCCTACCTTATCACTATTAATTACCCATTGTCTTGGGTTGGTTTGTCTGCTAGACAAGAGTAATTCAGTAACACTGTTTACAGCCCACATCCCTTCGGATGCAATGAGCTGCGCTGCAAAACCGGCATACCACACCTGAGGGGGAAAAAGTACCACTGGTTTTGAGCTCTTTTTTCTAATCAGGACAGACAACTTCATCCGCTTTCTCTTTACTTATCCTGCTCAACACCTCCTGTAAATCGGTTTACCTGGTGGTTTGGCACCTTTTACAGCATGGGCATTCCCGCACCCTTAGCCTTGGTCCCGTGCCATCCAGTGCTCTGCCAGACCAGACGTGGCCTGTCGCGCCACCCACCACGGACAGCAGGGCCCTCGAACAGCGTGGTAGGCAGAAAGCATCCCGAGCTACAAAACGGACACAGCAGTGCCCACAGGCCAGTGAAGCTGCCGGGTGCGTTCAGCTCCCCAGCCCCCCATACTGCAAACTGAAATCCCACGCGCTGCTCGCTCCTCGCCTTCAAACACCTCCCCATACACACACAGGCACCGTGTTCCCTTCTGAAAGCTAACCTAGTGAGAACAGCTATTTCCAGTACAGCTGTGGTTTCCCCCCCACCTGCAGCCTGCTGGGGGTCAGGACAGCTTGTAAGTGCATTCAGGAACCGGGCCTTGCCCTAAGGATTTTGCTTCCTCGCCCTAGCAGACAGTACACCTCAAACGATGGCTCTGATGACAAAGCTTGTGCACATAGCAACTGGGGAGGCGACAATCAACCACGGCAGCTCTGCCAGAGCCAGCGGTGTTCATTCATAACGGCTCTGGGCAATGCACAGACACCTAAATGATCGTTATTTTAAACATTGCTGGGTGCTTTGCTTTTCCATCCTACACTGATGATGCCTCTTTCCTGTTCAGAGTCTCCCAACTGCAAGAGGCAGCAGTAGTTTCCTTTAGTGAACAGTCAGCAGTAGGTGTGCGGATGGGGCATCATCTCTTCCAGGGGCCCAGGAATCCTTTCCAGTGGTAGGAATGCAGTTCAGCTCTTTCACCAAGACCTTCCCATTCACATTAATGGTGATATTATACGGCAAACCTGAAACACCATCCATCGAAGGAAGCCGAAATCCCTCAGGAACAGGACTGAACAGGCTTTCCCCTCCTAAGAGCACTGCTGACCAACTGTCTCCGTCTTCTACATGGTAGACAGGAGCCCCTGTAACAACTTGGAGGTGACACAGCAGAACGGGACAGGCCTTGAACAGAAGCTGCACCCTGTAACCCACCCTCAGTGCCTGAGGAACTGTCACAACAGCCCTGTACCGACGAGATGCACGAGAGGAAGATCTGTGTGTACTCAGACAGTGCTCCTACCGAGTTTATGTACTACCACGCGTCATTCATGTCACTCCCTGTCACATCAGTCATTCTCCCTGGCTTTACGGGTGTTCTTTGCCTGCTGAATTTATAGATACAGAAATAGGATTCTGAATTAAGACACAATTTAAGAACACAGTTTCAGTGGCAATGATTTGTGGATATGAGGTTATTCAGACCAGACTGCTTCCCTTCTGCCAGGGAAGATTTGTAGCTGCTACACCCATGAATCCACGATCGCATGCTGTTTGCTTCAGCACTGCGCGTTGCACTGTCTCAATGAGTAAGACACGAGCAGCAGAAAATAAACAAACTCCTGTGCCTGGGGATAACGTGTGGCGTGGTTTCCATTAGGATGATTAAACATGAACGGATGTCACAGGACGTAGGGAATGCTGTGCCAGGAAGCACGGGCTATGGGAGCACACAGCCTGCGTGAGAGGGCAGCAGGCCGCAGAAGGGCAGCGCAGCCCCGGGGCAGCCCTCACACACCACTGGCCTCTGTATTCCTATGGCTTTTTGTCCTGAAAGATGCAGGTACTTCACAGGTTCCGGGGTCAAGCTCTACAGTCTTTCACAAGGAGGAAGTTTCACCCAAGACAACAGAAAAGCAGGAAGCTGACCTTGGCCTGGCCAGCCTTTCCCCAGCACTCCAGCACTGAACCCACAAAAGAAGCCTTCAAGGCTGACAGCACAGGCCCCACAGCTCATGCCTAGGGGCACAGCCCCACGCAACATTTGTCAGGAGCATCGGCTATCCCTTCCCACTGCAGTGGCAGGAAAACAGCCAAAGCTTCTCCCTTTCTTTAACATGGATTTACCCTCCTGCACTCCTCAGGCAAAGCTTCCACCTGATGCCTTAACAACAGCACAGATCAGCCCTTCTGGTAGATACAGCGACAAACAAGCCTGTGAGACAAAGCTGTCAAAACCAAGATGGCTCTGGAGTATCTCCCATTGCTTTTCTTGCCTTGGGTGGGACAAGGAGGGAGCACATGGAACAGTGCGGATTTTCCCAGCATGCCTCAGCTCTGCACTACACCAATGATAACCCACCCGTCCCCTCGGAAAGCAAACAAAAGCCACTTAAAAAAAAAAAGGTATCTTGGACTTTTCAGCCCCTTGTGTCTGGTTCAAAGTAATTTTAAGCAAAAATGTAAATCCTCTTTTCACCAAGACAAGGTGGCCCGAGCTCTGCAACTGTGATAGAACGGAACCACCAACCTACCAAGTGTCAGACTCTTCACCTCGAATCAATCAGTGCCCTGCTCTCGAACCCAACACCAATCCTTCTGTCATAAGAGCGTCACACAGGCAGGGATGGCATCCCACATTGCCTCCTCCACCTACTGCACCTCTCAGCAGGTCAACGATACCCTTGCCCAGGCAGCCAGGATCATCTCCGCGTGAAGAAATACACCGCCAGATTTCACAAGCTTGTTTATCTTCAACTCGCTTTTCAGTACATTAAGACTGTGACACAGACCTTCAAAGAGCCACCCCCTCTCCCAGTCACCCAGCAAGCACCGGTCCGTTGCCTGCAGATTCCTCCTTTCACCACAGCTACGCTTGTTGTGTGAAGTACTCTGTTCCTACTCCTTTGTGAAAGAGGATTTTCAGTAACAGATAAGCAACATGCCAGAAAAGACTTTTGTAAGGGAGGTTTCACACAGTAAACAGGTGTCCTGGAGATTATCTCACCAACTTAACCAAAGCTGCACACATCAGAACCATTCTGGAATGGCTAAAATCCCCCTTTTTAAAAATATCTTTTATTTGCCTTTTATCTGCCAAGCGACACTTCCTGTTCTAAAGGCTATTCTCCTCGGTAGTTGTCAACGGTGTATTAATCGAATTCATCTAAGCCTTGGAAATAAATACTTTCATGTGCAGAATCTTTTTGGGAAACTCTGATTCCCCGAGGCTTTAGAGAGCAATTGTCGCTTATCACAGTGGAAAAGCCCCTTGAATATGAAGCCTGGTAACAAGGGAAAAAAAGAGATACATCAAATATTTCAGTGATTAACAAGTTTCCTCATCTTTGTCATCCTCAAAGGATTTTCATCTGCTCGGTAGGGAAACTGCTGGTGAGGAAAGTAAAAGGAAAGCAACCTGACCCAGTACGACAGTCCTTGTGTTCCCAGGTCCTGTATTTGCCACTCCTGTCCAGAATAACGGCCCCCACTTCTAACGGTGCCTTACAGCCAACAGCACGATCAAACACGTCGGGCACTGTCTTAAAGGGGGTATGTGTGGGCAAAGACAAACGCTGCTTAACTACAGGTAGACAGTTAAACCCCTCACTAAAGAGCTCTCCCAACAAAGCCACTCTGTGTGGGAGAGGCAAAGCACTGTCACAGAACTTAAAGAAAAGCAGGTAATTGAAGTTTTGCTATGTTTAAATGCCATGCCTGTGCAATAACAACCTGGTTTTAAAAGCCCAGAAGAACATAGAACTTTTCAGGTGCCCTACTGTCTGTCCCCACGCAGAAATGGCCCCACTACAGCAGTGAATTGCTGTGCTTTGTATGCTGTTGCATGATGCGGGCACAGCATACGTGTTAAAAGCCTCCTGGTGATGGAGGCTTTCCAACCCCTTCACGGCATTCAAGGAAGAAAATAACGTATTTCAGGGACTGGGACCAACCTTCAGTGTGGATTAACTTCAGGTCGGCTGAGGTTTGCACCATGCCCCCCCACATCAGAAACTCGCCAAGACGACCTACCGTACCTGAGGATGAACTGATCCACCGTCGAATTGTTGGCAATGGTCACGTAAACACTCACAACCTCTCCCTGCTTGACCGGCTTTGAGGGCAGCCAGACGACAACGTTACTATCCAGCCGTAGCTCCGTTAGCTGAGAAGTCTCCTGGCCTCGATAGAGGCTAACAGATCCAATCCTCTGTAAGTGGGACACGGTTTCATCTATGCCATCTTTTCCTGGACGGATAGCATTTCCCTTCCTTATATCCTCAGGGGTACACTCTCCCTTCTCGTCTCCTGGCTGGATAGTATAGTACAGCTCCACAGGGCTCCCTTCAAACTGATCTGGTGGCTTCTTGCGGCCCGTGACAATGGTGGGGGGGTTGAACCAGCCTGGCAGGGCAGCCAGCTCTGCCACACACAACCCCAGGTCCCCTTTCAGCCGGCAGCTGCCTCTGACTTCCCGTGGCTCTCCGCAGGCGGACGCAGGCAGGGCAGCCGTTCCGTGGTGCTATAGTCATCCCAGTCCCGGCCCACGATGTAGAACAGGACCTGGACTTTGGGCTTGCTCAGGTAAATGCGGGTGCTCATTATGTAGGCCTTAAGTTTCCAGTTATAAGTAAACTTATTAGCAGATCCAAAAAAGTTGGGGGTTAACATTAGGTCGTGGGGCACAACCTGTTCAACAGAAAAAGGTCCGTAGCTGGCATTTAGTATTGGTGGCCTCTTGGCTTTGTATGGGAAGAACGATTCCACCCTGGACTGCAGACTGGAATTTCTCATGAAGTCCTGGTTGGCTTCTTTGAGGAAGAAGGAAGTCTCGGCACTGAAGATCCGATAGCTCACAGGTAGGTATGTTGGTAACGAAGAAAACCGCTGATTATTCTCCAAGACCCCACGACACTCCGTCACTAATAAAAAGAAAAGGTGATGTGAGTTAGACCCAATCTGCTTACAGGTCCAAAGGGACATTCACGGTAACTTTAGTGGAGCTGCCTGGTGAGGGACAAGCATTACGCAAGAAGTATTTACAGCACAGCTACATGTTCAGATGTCGCTAATTCTCGTTTGCATTACATTCACCGAAAAAAAGCAGGCTTTAGTGCCTCCGTGCACTTATCAGCAATAGAGGTTCTGTCAGACATGCACGCACATGCCGCTGATGTACAGGGTGTCTGCAGTGCCATCCACCACCCCTGCTCCCGGGGCGTAGGAAGGCTGGCACAGCAGGAGCGACGCTTGCCCCAACAGCCGTTTCACAGGGCTGAGCTGAACGGCAGCCGCGCTTCGCTCACGCACAGCGAACAGCACTCGTGAATACCTCTACTGTCACCCCAGTGAGAAACAAACGGGCTCCGTCTCTCCATCGCACCTCCCTAAGGAAACTTCAAACATTTCCCATGTCGGAGTCAAGGCCCACCAAAAGCAATTCCGTGAGCGAACCACCCACACGCTCACCCTCCCCACTCCCTCGGTCACACCATCCCCTTCCAAACTTCCTTCCCATCCTTCCAAGCTGCCTGTTCAGCTACAGCACGCGTAAGGAATCTGGGACATCGGTTCGGTCCACTGAACCTAAGCCAGGATTTCAGGTTCTGTGCAAGTTCAGCTCTTTGAAGAGGAAAGGTGAGGGCAATGCACAATGCGCAGATTTATCCGAAATTCAGGACACCTGAAGATCCCGGACAAGCCCTACGGACAGACTCTCCACAGTTCGCACACAGGTCTGCAGCGGGAGGGTTTCACAAACAACACATCCCCTGCCCTCCTACCACGCCTGGCTGCCGGCACGCGAATGGCACGGTCGCATTTCATTCAACGTTTTCAAGTAATACATAACCGGTATCTGTCCTTACACCGAACGAGCCCTGGTGAGAGGCCACTTCCCCGGTCCTGGCGAGCGCACGCACGGGCAGCGTGGAGCCAGCATGGCGCGGCGCTGGGAAAATGTACGGCTGCAGCCGGCACAGAAAGAGGAACTGATCAAACACGGAGGAGGGGGAAGTCCGAGCTCTCTGAGGAAGCAGCCATACGTTGGGAACAAGGAATTAAGATGTGTTCAATCCTGTTGGAATCACACACCAACCCTGGGTGGCAGAGTTCGTTCTCATACAGGAGCAAACTGTCATGACTGGACAAAAATAGAAAACTTAAAAGGCAGAAAGAGGGAAAGGTGAGAGCCTGTCAGGGAAAACACCAGAACGTAGCGAGTTACTAGCACAACACCCTCACCATCAGGTAGATTCATGTTTCAGGTATGACACGAGTTTAGTACGCTCCTGCGTTCCTCGCACAGGTTTAATTCTGCTGGAAAGGAACCTACAAACAGCCCCCCCTGAGCTGACGGGCTTCCCTTGGCTGGGTGGAAGCATTACTGTCAGAGGTACTCCCCAGAGTGCTGTAACACCGATAGATGGGATGTAACTTTGGACCACAGACCCTGCAAGAAAGCAGCAAAGCTGTTCAGTATTTCTGGTCCAGGAGCAGACCAGGACCTTGGGTTACCGACACAGCCGCGGGGTCTTGCTTTCCCTGTAAACTCTCCCACCGGCCCTGCAGGAGCCCACTGAGAGCAGCTTCTTGCTGCTGCCTGGTGACTGAATGTGACTTGATGAGTCATTAGAACTCCGTTATTAGGCATCCTCTTGTCTCAGGCTGAGCGCCTTGTAGCGTTAGAGGGCAGCGAGCTCCAATCAAAGCAACTCACAGCACCGTCTCGCACGCCGGCAGCAACGGACTAAGCACACAGGTACCTTCTGCTCAAGCGTTCCCCTCATCAGAGCTACTCTGGAGCTGGCACCGCTGCACTGAGGGAAGACCTTCGGCTCCAACAAACCCGCACAAACCACACATAACCTCAGCAGGCTGCAGACACGAGTGACCTCCTCTGCTTTCCAAGGGCTGTTGATCAGGATCTGTGCTGGGAACTCCACAGCTGGTTTTCTGCCGTCCCCAGGACTCCGCCTGTAGCATTTACCCCCCGGCAGCCAGCGGTCTCATCTCCGCAGGCACCTCTCCGCAGGGACCCCGTTCAGCCCAGCTCAGTCACATGGATGAGGTACGCGGGACTTGGCCCAACATTAAGAAAAACAGCCATGCGGCTTCTGCTTTAATAAGACAGAGCCTATACGGCCAGATTGACAGCACAAAGAAAAAGCTTTGCTATTTTATTGTATTCTGAAGATTTCCACCCACTTTCGTGCCGTACATAATGGAGTGCTGTATTTCTACGGCGACGGCGTACTTTAGACAATTTAAGCACTTTAAGCCTTTTACTGATAAAACTAGTAGTTAAAATTGTCCATTTTATTTCAGAATCCTAACCACTTGCATCAGCAACTGCAGGCCATTACTTACAGGATTGTTCTATACTCTTCATCCTACCCAATAACCTTCACGTCCCGGTATAATTAATTACCGATGGTTCCAGAGACCATTTTTCTATGCTCGATCAGCTCAGCTGCAGAGTGCTTTAATTCATCAGAGAATCTATTTAAACAAGATGCCAAGGTTTTTCTGAGTTTCATATCACAAGTTATTATTTTAAATAACCGTTAGGCATTAAAATTACTTTGTCTACCTGAAAAATAAACAGAGGGCCTATTTGGAAAAGCCAAGCCCCAAGCCACCCGGTCAGAGCCTTCAGGTGCTCGGGAGCCAGTTTCTGCATTTCAAACTCTTCTGCTCAGCCACTGAAACACCTTCCCAGAGACTCATGTTAAAGCACGGTGTGAATACAAGCATTTTCCCCCTGGCACTGTTAACAGGATCAGCTGCAAAGCTGTATTTCACTGCCAGTTCAGCCTCCAATGTAGGCATGGCTGAAACGGATCCGGGTCTCTGTGACAGGAGCGCTACAAGCACATTGATACAAACCTAACTCACACCACTAAAGTCACTGAAGTAGCTAAAGGGTGTGAATATCCCTGGATGCTTCATCTAAGGGTCCTGATGCTTAAAGATGCTTGTTGGCCTTCCAACGGGCTCAGGTAGTGAAATTCCCACTTCACGAGGGCTTTTACAAACTGAAGTGGAAATCGGGGACATGGGCAAGGGCAAGAAAGGAAAGGCAGAAACACCATTTCGGTACTGGAGCCCAACTCCCACTGCAGCAGGCCTGGCCCATGAGTCGGCAGGAGGTGCTTTACCCTTCTACATTATCAAACAAGAGTTACAGCGTGTCCAGAGGTGAAGGCCAACATGGAAAAGATTAAGAACCATCATACAAAACTAGTATTAGCCAAGAACAAAAGCTAAGGCTTTACAAGTAATTACTCCTCCTTTGCAACAGCCTGGTGACTTTTTAATCCTCCTTCTGGCATCATATGCTTCGGCAGCACTTCATCTGGACCCAAACAGGCATCTGCTAAGCACATCACCAGCTCCAGTGTGACAGTCCTGCTCTAATTTCGATAACCGAGCAAGTTCATTTTGAGAGCTGGATATGAAACTGTGAATTCTGATCTGTATTATTGTTTCTTGGATTTCAGTGCAAGAGAAATTTTCTTCAGGGGATTTCATATGGAGCCGGAGACCTGGGTGTGGGATTCACCGGAACAGTCATAAAAGCTTGAAAATATTAAGCCATTCTTTTATGAGGTTGGTTTGAAACAACTTTCTTTTGGACTAGGAATTAAGGGTTTAGACTGCGGGTGGGGGATTACTGGCCAGTGGCCATGCATCTCCACTGGCTGGTGTTTGATGAGCCACCGGGCCTTCAAGGAAACCATCTGCCTGTCCCCCCAGCCAGAAGGCTCCCAGCCAGGGAAAGCCAGCAAGGAGCTGAAGACATCTGCCTATGCAAAGGAGGAATCACGAGAGCAGCTCTCTCTGCACCTTGTATGGCCCTCACAAAGGCACGTTTGCAATTACCCCATCCAGGAAACAACCTGCACCTCAGGACAGCAGAAGCTCCCGCCCACAGCTCTGTACTTAAGGCATGATCTTCCCCTTATTGTCAGCACAGGGATAACTGGAGCCTCGTACCCTTTTCTGGCTTAAAATCTATAGTTCCATGACCATTCAAAGAAACCAGTTGGAAAACCTACAATGTCGGGGTAGTTGCAGAAGCCCCATTTTCTATTTCTCATACTTGCCCATCAGGTATGCTTTCTCACCCAGCAAGAGAAGAGGGAGACTGCTTAATTGCAAATGGGCAACGTGAAGTGTCAAATGCTCAGGGTGAATGATTGAGACCAATTTGTGAAGTTGAAAATAAACTATGGAAACAAATCTGCCAGAGGAATCCACATAGCAAATGTGAGGGAACCGCAGCCTATTCTTAAAGACTGTGTGAGCACCCAACGAGGGCAATTTTGTTAAATCAGTGATTGCTAACAAAATTGTTTTCTCAGTTCTTTGCAGAATCCAGATTTCACCAAACTGAGACCTGAAGTCTGAGGTAAATTGATAATCGTAGTGCTTTGTTACCTGACCCGGGACAGCGTATTTTTACTGACACACCCCTCGTAACCAACCTGGTTGTTTTAAGCCCAGATGTACATAGAACCTTATTTAGCATAGATCAGAGTTTGATTAAACCTCATCACAAAAACGGTCAGGAGCCACTATAATCAGTTATTTTGATTACACCTCCTATTTTACTTCAGTAGGACAGATTAACTTATTCAGTATACTGTTAAATAAAAAACTGCAGTAATATTCTATTAAATAGGCTTCCTTTACGTACTGAGAGTATACCCTTAATGACATTTTGGCCGCAGTGAGATATGAAGGATAATCTTCACTACACCTCAGCAGCCATCTATGGATTTAGCACAGAAGGGAACACTTCGCCCATTCTTCTCCAGCAGAGACAACATCACCGGGTCCGAACTGTCAGGAACATACACAAGCACCCAACATAACGAATGAACAGATGTACACCAGCAACTTCTGCACTTCAACGCCCACAAACAAGGGGGCAGTCACTGAGCTAAAGGACGGGAACCAGTGTGTGATGACATGATGGCGCTCACTGCCAGGGAGGAAGGCACAGAGGCCAAGAACTTGCCCAGGCTTGAGGAGATGCTTTGAATGTTTGGAGAGAGATGCAGACCATGAAGAGTAATGTCATTAGCTTCATGTAAAACTCCTCGGTCTAGTATTTACCCAGAAACCAGGATTAGGCTTCTGCATTATGAAGCATTACCCAACATCTGGCAGTTGTTCCATTTCCTTCGGATTACACGGCAGACACACGTGTAAAGCACAAATAGCTGTTTTGTGGTGTGCAGCCTTCACACAAACAGGAAAGAGAATCTTTCAAGTCTAATTTGGAACCTGTCACCCTCAGTTCACGTAACTGAGATGTGTCAGTCAAGGACTGGCTGACATTCAGCACTGAAATCTATAAACTCTTTTCTCAGCCTGGTTGGTGACCTTAAAAGTCTGTAAAACAACAGTGTATGTGCAAAGGTCAGCGAAGGTTTCTGAACCGCGCCCCGTGTTGACATTACCAAACGCCCGCGCTGCTGAGGCCTTCTGACATATCTAAGCTATTTACTGCTTAGAATCAAAGATAAATACCTGGAACTCGGGTTTCTGCTAATGAAAGCTTTTGGTAAGAGAGAAGGTTTGGACGACTTCCCTACAGACACCATTCAGGTACTCAGGCCGGCCCTCTGCCCCCTGCCAGCAGCTGCAAATGTCAGTGTCCTGCGAGCACCAGCAGCAGCGAAACGTCACCCCGTGGCCTTTCCTTCCACGGCCCTTTGCCTCATTGCAGCGAGCGCCATTCTCTCGTCGTGTCAGCACCGACAGTCCAAAGCAAACAGCTCTTAAGCTGCTTTTGTCTAGTAGCTGTAGAGAAGAGGAGGATTTAGGACACCAGAGTTTATTCACCAGAGTTTGTCGAAAACATATGGTAGCCATAGGAAACCTCTGCAACCCGGTTTCCCTGGCAGTGAGAGGAGAGAAGCGATTGCTAAGTTTGACTGACATCATTAAAAAAGGCGCCGAGTTCGTCAGACAGAAGTACACCACCATTTCTCTTTTTCCTTTAAATCAGGCACAAATAACCCAGTGGGGTAAGTAAACAATGCGGTCAGGATTTGCTAACCGAACGAGCGCCTCGTCAGAGATCTGGACTGTTTATCTCCCACTGAAGACATGCTGATGGGGAGGTCTGATTTTTGGGGGAGTACCACTACATGAAAGACAGGTCCCTGCAGAGGATGTCTCAGATTTAGCACTAAAGACAGCTCACAAAACCCCCATGAACTGTGATCAGTTACGTGAATATCACACCTAGGTTATTTCTGGGTTTGTTTTTCTGTGTGTGGGGTTTGGTTTTGTTTGTTTGGCTTTGTGGTTTTTCTGTTTGTTTTTAAATTATTGAGGTATCATTGAAATCAGGTGTAAGCTACAGACATGAGCAAACGGTTCTGCCCTTGGCAATGCATCCATTCCTTGCCCTGGGTCTCTTTCTCTGGTTTTCAGGAACGCTGTGATTTCCTCTGCTGTTGAAGTCTCTGTTAGATGCTGACAGGCACTCACTCCTCTGCTTAGACATCAAACTGCTTTGCACAAGCTCCCTGTTTAAAAAGAGATTAGGGTCCTAGAGCCTAAATGGTGCAATTTGCTCAGCACTCTCTGATGCCACAAAAATCACTAAGCAGCAAGAGCAGGAAGCTCTGCGGGAACAGTGCTCAGGTCCAGGCAGGATAGAGCCTTCAGTGACAGAGGTGTAGAAAGAGGACACCAAGGACTTGATAAAAGAATTACCATGCTCTTCCCATTCAGTAAGAAAAAAGGGAGAATATTTGTCTTGCAAATAGGTACATTTTGAGAGCTAATTACAAACAAAGCCAACAGTGATATAAACAGCAGGTCTCTGCATTACCACAGCGCCAAAAGGCACATGCTGAGGTTCAGCCGTGCTGTGCATTACACAAGGGGTATTACCCAAAGACCTGAGTATAACCTGGCAGTGAATAATTCCAAGGCTGACCAGGGAATAAGGATTTCTTGCCATCAGATCTGAACCAGGCTTTCCCTGGGGTTCATAATACACTTCTAGCATAACTCTTGCCACATTCATACCTGGCATCTCACGTTTCAGGGCCTGTATTCTCAGGGTCCTGGACCCTAACAGGAATTAAACCCCTCCCAGACCTATCACTCCCCCAGCAGTTAAATACACAACAGATTGAAGAAATTTTCCCCCCATATAGCTAGGGAACTGAGGCAGTGTAACTAAACCGAGTTTTCTATCAGAGCTGAGCACAGAAGTTGGAATCTTTCGACTCGCTGGATGCCATTATCCACAAACCCAATCCTTCCATTTCCAAACTTCCTTTACACATAAATGGATAACCAACATGTCAGGAGCTGAACGAGTTTTTTAGAGGTTTGCTCCTGCAAACAGTCAATGGCCCAGTCATGTACTAACTGCCACGTGGGTTCTCCGGGCTTCTGTTTACATGGCAGAGAGCTTTCCGTGACAACCCTTAGACCCTAGCAACAGCAAAACCCCTCCTGGATAGCAGCATCCTTTCTTCAGCAGCACTTTCCCTAGGCCTCTCATCATAACGAGACCCTTCAGCCAAGAGCACCGATAGCTGGCAGTACGTGACTCGCATTGGTGGCGCTTCCAAACAACCGCCTTCAATAAACCTTCCAGCTTCCCATCCTGTGGTCTCGAGGGAGTTTTGCTTTTCAGAGGAAGAAAACTGTTATTAGCAAAACCTGATTTCCATCGTCCTACCCAGTACCTGATGTACAATCCTTTGTTTTGTTTGCCTTAATCTAGGTCCACAATCTGCCACATGGAGCCACAGGGACAAGATTTTGGTGACTGCCTACAGCAGTGCCAACCCACAGGGCAACTGTGCTGGTTTGCATTCCGGGGAGATCAACACCGCAGGTGCCAGGTGAAGCCAACTAGCTGCACAGGCACAGGAAGCAGAGACGGTGCTATGACATGGCACGTGTGTCAGGCGAAAGCAAAGCCAAACAGCCCAAGAAGGTAATATCACATAAGAGTCTTACTGGTAACACATGACACTTGGAAAGACAAGGCAGCAGACGCTTCCAAGATTAGACCCTGGTCTGTCAGCTTTTCCGAGTGGTCACCAAGTGCCTCAACCTCTACCTGGAATCTGCAGGAATCTATGCAGCTTTGGTGTAAAGTATCTGATTTGTGGAGAAAGAGACCATGGTAGTACTGACTTAGATTGGCTTTAACCGTCGCAGAATTTCAGCCTTAAGAGAAGTTCCACCACAGGTATCAATCAATGAAGTTCCATCCAAGTCAGCCAAGTTACTACGTGCTACACTAGCAACGTCCCAGCCCCCGAGATTTTTTCTAATTGCTTCCTAAAGAAAATCCCAACAAACCTTTATTACTTATATGAAAACAATTTAATGGTGAAGACAGACACTTTTCCTTCTTTACTCTCTCATTCTCCTCCATGGAGGAATTTGGAACAGTAACAAGATGTAATGCGTGCACGTTTTTAATACTTACATGCATGCTGTGACTTAAAACATGCCGAATATCCCAATATCCTGGCTACAGCCCTGCTAATCATCTCCATTTCAAAAATGCAAGGAGGATTTATGAGGAGACTAATTGAGAAAGGAGGCTGATGGGGTGGGGGACAGCCTTGCCCATTCGGGAAATGAACTCAGCATCACCTTTAACCTCTCACTAATTCTTTGTCACAGAGCACAAAGCAACTCGCACACCAGAGCAGCAGCAGGACAGAAGGCAAGTGGAAACCATCCTGGTTAAGCATCTTCTTTCCCAGGGATTAATTACAAGGGGTGGTTTGAGCACCAGTGTCGTGGCTATAGTACCTCTGAGGGCTGTTCTCAAGGTGGCACTTCCTAGGAGGTGACCTGGCTAACAACGCAGAGGGCAGTGGGTGCTGGGGTGAGCTCTCCTCTCTAATCTCTCTCCTGCAGGTGACCTGCCACAGGGACACGAGAAATGACAGGGAGAACAAAGCCCTGCAGTGCTCTGGTGTTCGTAGTGAGTATGGGGAAGTCACAGCTACAAAAGGCAGAATGAGATCCAGAAGAAGGATCCTCCAGAGGAACACAAGCAGACTTGACAGGATGTTAAATCATAGCGAGAAATGCAGAAGAATTGTGTACACGTGCTTTTAATTCTGGTTTCATTGTTTAAGGCAGAGAGGATGATTTAGAAGTCCCTCTCTAAAGCCTCTTTCATTTGCTCTAATTGTCTTGCTATAATCTGCCTTGAAAGGGTCAAACCGAAACACACCATCTGTGCCATGCCTGAGGAAAGTGTCTGGGAGAAGACATCTGGCAACTCCAGTTTTGGAATCAGGATGCAGAAGCCAATGAGACAAAGTTCTTCTTTCCAAGACAAAGTTTGTACCAAGGAAACACGTTCAGAAGCCAAAAACCAAGGCATGTCTAAGGTGAAGATGCCTTACAGGAACATGGATCTGGGGTACAAAGCAGAGCAGAGGTCTGGTGAATCCTCCAGAAGGAATGGCAGAGTGCCTTAACAAAGCGGCCAGGTTGGCCTGCATGTCTCTGAAGGCAAAACATACTAAAACTGCACTTTCTGGGGCTTGTAGAAAACATAATCCTTTCCTAAGGATCCTCCCTTACTGTTTCTTCTCAAGCGTCCTTAAAGTCAAAGACAAACGACGATGGAGGCGAGTTTGTTAAGCTGAGTGCCACAAAACTGCACAGAGCAAATGACTTGTCCCGTCTCCCTAAGAGATTGAATGCACTATGCTCCTAAAGTGCTGTTGCTCAAGCATCAGCAAGACCCCCCTGAAAATCAATTAAATAGAGCCTTGCTATCCATTTTGTAAGTACTATTTTTATCCTATCCTAATATAACTTCCCAACCTCCTCCCCCCGTGTCCCCGCCACAGACCCCCCCCTTCACGCAGCTAAACACACAGAGTGCCTCCACAATTCCCTTCCAACTGGCGCACTCTGTAAAGATAAAATTAACTTTTCTCCTTTCTTTGAAGATCAGCCTCATTCAGCCTGGCTCCTAAGGGAAATTAATGAGTGCTCACTGAGTGTGTTTACATAAGATCTCCTCAGGATTTACGCTATTAAACATTAGGAGTGTTTCAATCTGCCCCCCAAGGGCCAGAGGAGCTGATGTGCCTGGCTGAAGAGGTCTCTATGCCGTGAGCACTGTCCGCTCCCCACTGGCAGCATCGGCTGCGCTAACGCACAGTGGCGCTAACGCCTATTATAACTCTATCAGGCAACCGCACCGGCTCTGGCAAGAGGGGCCAGCAGCTGCCCAGCATGGGGCCAGGGCTGAATAAAAGGTACAGATTTAACCAGAAGCGCTCAGGGCCCCACTGTCAGCGAGATGCCGCAAGCCCAAGGCACGCTCGGCGTCCAAGAGGCTGTCGCAGCCCGACTTTCTCTCCCCACACGTGGCAGGTCCCACAGCAGCAGTGACCCTCCGGGCTGAGCGGGGCAGGTCACACAGAGTCACCCGCCACATGTCTCTGCCCACCCACCCGCACTGGCCCCCAGCTGCGCATTCCCAGGTTGTCCTCAGAAAAAGTCTCTCTGCTGCAGGAACTGCACCACTGACTGTAGGAAACGAGTGATTCACAGCTAAAATTAAAGCCGCAAATCCCAATTCCTAACGGACTCTGCAAATACAGCCTGGCAGATACCATCTGATACAGGCTCCTGCAGAGGTAGAAAAATCCTTTGGCTAGTTCTGATTGACATAAAGGAAATAGCACAGCCTTTCTGTGACTACAACAGTACGTATCATCCTAGTGCACATACAATACACACAATAGATACAGCTCACTCCTGCATGATAAACTGTAAACCCAACTCCTGAACTAACTCTCAGACTGACCTGTCAGGTCATCTCTGAACAAGGAAGAGCCAGAAACCTTCTCCCTGCTGTAACTTCACTGAGGCCAGATGTCTTACATCAGAAGACTGTGGTCTAGCATGGGTGTTGGATCAGGACAATACCACTGCAGTGATGATTAAAGATGCCTGTGGCTTCTGGACAGGAGGGAACAAAGGAAACCCTTCTGTTGGAAGAGGGTTCGATAAAATTCACTGCTGCCTCCCCATTTGCAATTTTATCTCCTTCATTAGTTAACAGAACAATAGACTC
Source organism: Eurypyga helias (assembly GCF_000690775.1). Classification (NCBI taxonomy): domain Eukaryota; kingdom Metazoa; phylum Chordata; class Aves; order Eurypygiformes; family Eurypygidae; genus Eurypyga; species Eurypyga helias. The sequence goes on from NW_010272701.1 coordinate 146,290, forward strand.
CTATTAATTAGAAGAAAAAGGACACTTAGGGGTTTTGCCATGTGGCAGTTCCATCTGACCCCATGTTTCCCCAGGTAAAGCCAGACAGCTGAGCTAAGAGCCATCATGTCATGCACATTCAAGAACTAGTACTTTAACAGGAATCACTTTTGCTTTCAACAAAGCAATATAAAGCCAATGCCACCCTGAAGTCCCAGGGTACTGCACTCAGCTTCAGGGCTTTTGGACTGCTACATGGTTGGGTTTTTTTTTTCTATTATAACTCTATTTAACCCTGTTCTGCATTTCAGTTTGCTAAAGCTGTTTAGCCATGTACAAACTCCATTCCCAGGGAGCTGTAAGGCATTGCATGCTGTGACCCAAGAGAGCAATTGTGCTAGTTTGCTGGAGATTCATTCAGAAAAAAAAAGTAGCTATGGAGATGCTGTAAGTGGTAGCTGCTCCCCGTGAGAGCTAACATGTGGTATCTGTTCCCCAGGGACAGCCCTGCAAGCAGGGTGGCTGTAGGAGGGGAGCCTGTTTACACCAGGCTCCTCTGAGTGAGCAACTGTGGGACTGTTTAGTTTAGAGGCAGTACCGGGCTTTTGATTTAAGAGACAGACACAAGCATCTTACACCCCAAAGGATCAGAGCATACCGTGCCAAACTCCTGCCCTGGGGGCTGCATGGTGAAGAGCAGAACAAGCCTCTTGTTAGAAATTTAAAGGGAGGACTTACACTATGGAGAAATCTTCAAAGGCCAGTCTGGTTTCCAGCCCAACCACCCTGCCAAGGGTTCCTTTAATCCTTTATTTACCAGTAAATCTGCTGCTCTGGTCGGCAGACTTCTACTGGTGTTGGGTTTCAGCTTGAAGCCCAAAAGCTGCAGCATATGCTGTGCAGCCCTAATGAGAAACCCAACCCATCGCTGGGCAGACCTCGGCAGGACCCGGTCTGGGCAGCGCGAGTCAGTGCCTGAACTGCCCCTCTTGGCAGCACACCAGACTAACCCGCAGCTGGCTTACATTATCAGCTCATTATTAACATCCATTGGGGCCAGATCTCTTTTACATGCGCCCAGCAAACAGGAAACTACACAAGGGGAGGGCTCCTCATTCTTGTCTGACTCTGGAGCTCATAAAAATGACTAATTAGAACCAGCTACAGTGGAGGCACTGCAGATTGGCTGGCGTGTTCTTTGCCTGTGCACCCTAGTCCAGATTTAGGATAAACACCATGAAATGCCATGGTAGTGCACAGCCAAACACTTGTCTAACATCACACAGTCTCCAGCAAGGAGCGCTGGATTTCTTGAAATCCATTCTTCTCCAGCACCCCTGCGCAGCAGAGAACTGTGGGAACTCTTCACAGCCCATTTCGGAAGACAGCGGTGTATGCTTTAGACCTACACGCCTGCACGGGTTGGGAGCCCTGGGTGCAGAGTTCCACTCTGAAGCAGGCTGCAGACCACTGGCAACAGTTTGCACACTGATGGCACACTTTGGGAAAGTGCTTTGAGGAGCTCTCGTGGTAGGAGGTGTCTCACCAAGCATGGAAGGTGATTCTGTTGCACAGTAAGCACTGTCCCTAATGACATCCTACTGTTTGTTATGGGGTTTCCCATCTTTCTCCCTTGCATGATCAGTATCCTTTACCTTTGTTCTCTAGCCCCCGCTCCCTACCAGACAATTTGGCAAACAGGAGTCTGTCTCCTCCAGCTGCCAGGTACAGGGCCAGATCCGGCCAGACAGTGACCGATGGTTGCACCAAACAGTAAGCATTTCTGTACCATCTGAGCACAGACCCCCATGGCACAATCAGTGCCCACAGCAGGAAGTGTAAATGGAGACACGCTCAGGGAGCAAGAAGGGTCGTAGAAGTCTCCTCAGGTAAGAGACAGGGGGGACTATAATGATTAGGATTAAACTAATGCTGTTAGACAGCCTGCTGTACCTGTAGTCACATTACACAAAGGTGTGCATCCTCTTAATGCAGAGCTCACACCTGCTGCGAAACAAACTCAGAAGAAAACCAGCCTTAACACGAATCAATATAAAATCTGGCAAAATGTAAGAGCCTACACAAGCCCCTGATTTTCTTTGGCTGCTCAAAAGGTAGCAATTTATATTCCTTTTTTTAAATGAGCTGTGGTTAGTATTATTTTTCAGAGCTGATCTCATTTCATAACTTGCCTCCTATTCAGGTTATATGTATGCACAGATGCTCAGAGCCAAAAATCTGTTCTCATTTAATCCACAACAGAACAGGTAAAGAGTAAATCTATTCCACACAGGTTCTTGCCGTGCTGCTTCAGCCTCCCCTCACACTGCAGCAGGCATGATGAACTTTGCAGCTGTCAAAGGACCTGCTGTTGCAAGAGGGTTTGGTCTGCTCTGTCCCTCTGAAAGTTTTCATGCTGGTGACTAGAGGAAAACTAATACCAAATATTCTTATAGGACCAAGATTTTTCAAATGCAAAAGAGTTGGAAATAGATTATAACTATTTAAAATGAACCACCTTCCCCAAACTATACTGCAGAAACCTTCATTGATCAAATCTACGTGACACTTTTTGGAAGCAATGGTGATCAGAAAAGCAGAATGGTTTGGATCAACTGGTCAAGAATGAACCCTGAGACTCACCACTGTAATTACACTAAGACAGTAAACTCAAGTAAGTTCAAGTTCAGATGAAGGTTTTGTTATCTACAATAATTAAGGTAATCCTACAACAGAAGCACGTCTGCAATTCATGCACCAAAATGCAGACCCATTCTAGAACAGGAAAGATGACATAGACTTGTCCTTTTTGTGTGTTTTTTTTCATTATTTGCATCACCTGTCCAAGCTCTACATAGAGCCAGTGTTGGGAGTAAGTGTATTCATACACCTGCATCTCCACAAAAGGAGAAAAAAATAAACATGACCTTTATTTGTTTACAAGTCCTGGTAGTCATGCTGTTTACATTTCAGTCATTCACATCTTATTCTTACACACAGCAGCTGTACTAAAGAAATAAAGACCTGATGCAATCACCGGTTACTTCAGCAACACTTCCCTTCCCAGCAGGAGCCAGTGCCATTTTCATTGCTTTACGGATGATGAAACCTTGCCCCATCCATGTCAGTGACAAGACCAAAATCCATCAGGATCGGCACAGCAATTGCACAAGACTTCAGGCACCAGGAGGGAAAATATGGGTTTGAGTTGTTCTGGTCTGCAAAGGACATTCATACGTGTTCATCTCCCACGTAAAACAAAGTTCTTTTATGACAAGAAAACATTTAGATAGCCCCAAACCACAGGGAAGTTAATAGCCAGATATAAAATCAAAATCCTACCCCAACTATTTACAGAATTTCCCCTTTTCTTCCTTCAAAGGCATCCGAGATTGTTGCTGCTCGAGTTCTTGCCCCCACCAGAGACTTCGCTAAATCCCGTCTCTGGGTATGTAATCACTGCACATTAATGTGCCAGGGAAACAGAAGGCTGTTCTGGTAAATTTCCTGGTTACCCAGATAACTGCTTTCTCTGTTCCTCTCCTAGTTGCTAGGAACCTGAAGGCTCCGTGGCAATTGCAGTGGTTGGGACTTCAGCGCGTTGGAAAGGAGCCGTCTCTGAAGGGCAGCAGGAGGTGCCTCTCCGAGAACATTCAGGGCTTGTCCCGAGAGTTCCCCTCCCATTGCTAATGATGTTTGTGGGGGTTTTAAGTGGCAAAGCATTTGCCTTGATATTTTTAAGTGATCCCAGAAAACACAATGGTTTCAGTAAGACATGCTCAGGAGATCTGGGAAAAGAAACCACCTGAGGGTAGGAAGTGATATCTTTAACACCAGGCTGATGAAGGTGTCAGAAGAACACATCATACATTTTGCTGCTTATTTTTGGTTACTTGTATCACATGACATTCAAAGTAGATATAGAAAAGAAAAAGTAAATATTCTTTCAGTGTGACCATGACATTCAGTGTTTCTAATTTATTACGGTTCTGCTCCCACGTTTCTTGGCTGTTGAGAATTGAGTTCGGTGACAGACATGGCTCATAGAGCCAGGCAGCACTGGTACCCATCATCTGCGTTTGCAGGGCGGATGCCAGGAGAGGGCTGGCTGCCTTATGATCTCACAAATGACATCTCTAACCTCCAGAAGGAAGGGATAAATCACTCACAAGGAATATCTGGCCACTCAGGTGAGGATGACCAAGATCTGGTGAACTCTTCTTTCTGTCTGGAACAGAATTTTGTAATTCCATCCGCTGCACAAGTGTCTTTGATACTACATTAAGGTGCTGCTTAAGTCTACTTCTGTGACAACTCTTTATTTCAAGTGATTGTTTATGAAATTTAATAGCAGCAGTTCACTTCAGGGTGATGGTGTCTTTGACACAGAACATTTAAAGTGAAATGTGAGTGGCATTTTAGTACTGCTCTGTACTAAATATGATCGTGTCCCTGGTTAATTAAAGTGCAGATGAGCTGTCATTAGGTCTGTATGAGCTAATTGCCCTTCTCAGGGACCAAAACTGATGTTACAACACATCTAGGGTGCAATCTTGCAGGCATTAACTTGCATTACTACACTTGGAGTCTAGGAGCAGCCAGCACCCAGAGACAGTAATTCTGAAACCCAACCAGCAAGGCTTTAGAAATGGGGTCATTTCTTTCCATATTTATGGAGGAACAAGCTGTTTTGAAAATCTGGCCTCTGGGATTTAAGTAAATTCAGTCCGTGGCATAAACTCCCTATTTTTCAGCTGGAAGTTGACGTCAATGATTTTTCCACATACTGAACGAGCAACTCGTATGCAAGGAGTCTCCTCACTATAAAGAATCTCACAAACTATATCCATGAGAAAAATCACTAGATCACTGCTGTGATCATTCAGGGTCTGGGCTAACACAGGCATTTCAGAGAAATTAAAGACATGACGATAGTTAAATGCTGAATAAACTTAGTATTTATGCAGGTTCTTGATTATGAGCTACTTGGAACAAAAAGACCCCACCAAATCCAAACCACATTTTTTCCCCTAAATTAAGCACAGTCTCCCTTGAGTTGGGTGCTTACAGGATAGACCAACTCAAAGAACCACCCACTGCCCGGTGTCAGCCTTGAGCTGTACCGATGTCACCATCTGCGGCTCCTTTCAGTGGAAGTTTCGTACATACATCCACAGGTAAAGCCACTTGGCTGGATTCATTCCTTTACTTTTACTTCTGCCTTTAAGCATCTCTCTAGTTGTCTGAGAAGAAAGAGATAAAGCAATTACTTGATTTTCATCCTTAGTATTTCGGCTCAGCCTCGGCATGGTGCCTCTTTAGTGCTTGATTAGTGTCTAAATTCTCAACAGATTAAAGAGGGTTGTCTTCTTTCTCTGTGCATTATACACAGGGAAGAGAAAAGAAAAATCAAAGGGGGCCCAACTTCAGTGGGTGTAAATCCGCTCAGCTTCAGCTTTGGAGAGGCTGTGCAATTTACACATGGGAAGATCTATCTCAAAATATTTTCCAAGCAGATATATACATTTAAGTATGCTATAAAACCTTAGCTATGATTTTAGAGTCTGAATTAATTCCATAATAAATAGCCTCTTTTAAAGACATAAATATGCTCTCATCAAGTCAGCTTCTGGAATAAACTCCACAGGCTGTTTTGAATCGCTGCCCCTGAGATCATTGACCGTAAATTGGAAGAAGAGAAATGGTTTGCTCAATACACGAAGTAGGGCTGAGCACAGAAAAATAATTAGAGAAAGCTACTGTTGTAGTTCTCCAGTTTATTTCTGTCGGAAGGTCCTTGAATAATGATCCAAAACACACCACTAGTGATTACTGTTTCGCAGCGATTCATCAGCTCAAAGTCATCGTCTCTTTTCTTCACCATCTCCCTGAGAACAGAGAAGGAACCTGCAGTGGCAGCAGTTCAGCTGCTCTGTACAAATCCTACGCGGGGCCGTACATTTCAGCCTTCAGCCTCTTTCTGGTCCAAAATCTTTAATCTGCAAGTTATTTGTACAAATGGGGATTAAAAGAATTTGCATTTTCCCCCCAATCTCCTCTGAGCCTCCCTGTGAAGACAGCTTTCAGAAGCGGTCCTCTTCCGCTCCCTAAAACGTATGCAACAAGACTGAGGTGCGGGAGGGAACGCCAGAGAGAAGAATGCTCCTGAACAAAATCCAGTCTCCCTAGAGAGATCAGGGCTGACCCTCCAGCTATTTTCAGATCTCTACCAGATGGCTGGCATAACCATTCCTGTGAACTGCTGAGCTCCCCAAACTTCCAGGGCCCAACTGGGCTGCTCCAAAGGGCTCCCTAATTTAGACCAGCTATTCAGTCAGAGGTACTAGTAGTAAGTGCAGATGCTCCTCCTTCTATGACTCTTAACTACCCACTTGTCCTGCTGTAGTCATCATTAACATTTTAGCCTAGTATCACTGAGTCAGACACAGATAGATGTTTGACTGAAGGTAAATTAATAGTAAGCAATAATCCAGTCTTAGGTTTGCAATAAGCATCCCATCACATCAAATCAAAGGGGTTCTTTTTCCTTTTTTCAGTTTTTGCTGTGAATGTAGTTTCACGTCTCTTTTAGAAAGCCCACAAATGACACAAATAAGATTATACACAAAAGATGATTGATGTCAGTGATAGAAATGCATCAACTAAATACAAATACATAATAAAGCCCAGAAATGTCAAGTTTCCAATTCATTTTACTTAGGAGTATTGTAAATGAACTTGTATTAAATTTTTCATTTAATAATCTTCTATCAAACAGGAAGGCTCTTACTGATAGTACACCAACACAGCCTGTGCAAACTTTCATTACAGGAGCTCGAGGAGACAGTTCTAACAGCACTCCTGCTCAGGCACATGCTTCAGCCCGTGCTTACAAGGCCTTTGCCCACACTACCAAGAGACTTCTCACTGACAGAAACCTCGTACTGTTTTCTAAAGGACCTTTAAAATTAAGGCTACACATTCAAACTTTAAAATCCTTATCTGCAATCCAGTTTCAGACAGATGATGTTCACACCGGTCAGATCAACCCTGCTTAGGTACCAGAGGTACAGTCACATTGTGGAAATAATAAAGAACTAAAAACCTTATCCTAAAGTCACATGTTTAACAAAAACACTCAACCCTCCGCAAAACTTTGGCATTCAGTACTCTGCCCATTAGCAAGTCACACAGTGAACACAAGCAGCAAAAGATTAATACCAAGACACAGAAATCCAGACCTGAACCTTAGGAGGAAAAACATGGGATGTAGACTTCAGGAATGAGAGCTGCAAGAGAAGCCTGAGAATCATTTCCAGATCCACAGTGCAACGTTACCTGTTCTTTGTCATTTCCAGCAATAATGGCTGCAGTCAACACATTCCAGCTGGGAATTAGTAGGAGCAGAACGTTCAAAAAGTCAGCCTCGGATACCCCGGTGAAACAGTCTGGATTTTTTCCTACATTTGCAAACCACCCTTCCAGAGACTGTTCTGTGCTGTAGTCAGTCAGTCCCTCGGGCCATTCCCAGCTGGGATCAGAATTGTACAGCCACAGGATAGCTCCCTCCTTATGCATGGAAATATAAAACTAATAAAGGAATAGTCTATGGATAAAAAGGGATGGAAACCCAAGGTTTTCAAAATGAGTTCTAGTTCAGCAGCTCTGTCATTAAAAAAAAGTACATTATTTCATGGGGGTGCAGCAGGGGAATCATTGACTTTAACACACCCATGTTAACTGCCTGAAAAATATCCAGAGCTGAGGTATATTGCAATTTGAAATGCACATTTCAGCTTGCTACCAGGTCCTCAAAACTGTGATAAAAAACTGCAAAACAAAATACTTCTGGTCAGCTGTCAACAGGGTTTCATTTTAAAGACAGACACACAAAAACCATAGCGAACCTCTGCTGCTCTCCCTTCCAAACACAACTTGACCAGAGAATTCAAAGGGGTCAGACCACACAAACACACGAATGGCGTTTGATCCCAGTTTGTGTAAGTCAATGGAGTCACACCACAGACGGCCTTTAGATCTGCTCTGACCTGAAGGACTATGAACACACTGCTTAAAGCACACTGGGTATTATTTCGCCACTGTCACGGTAACATTGTAATCTCGAACGTGCTTGGTTTCAAAGCAGACTATGAGCCTGTTATTATCCCTTCTGGTATCAGGTGAACGCAGGCATGATTTGCCCAAGGTTACACAGCTTGTGGTGGCAGAGCAGGGGAATTACCTACAACTTCTGGTTTTACATTCACAAATGCAACACCAGCAGGGGTTGGCAAGATACAAAGCTCTTCTTACTTGTAGTACTGAGCCCTTACTCATAAAAATTGCTCAACGGCATCACACAGACAGTCTGAAGATCACGATCATGAGTCCACAGCCAGCTCGACACCACAGAACTTATGTTCTTAACACGAGACTATAGGTACTTATTATAGTTTCTTTACTAGAATATTAGGGAGGACAGCTCCAGGTTCTGTAATTAGTATCTCACATTAGAGAGGGAAGTTTTCCAAGGGCAGGGAGTGACAGGACAAGGGGGGATGGGTTTAAACTGAAAGAGGGAGAGTGAGATGGGACATCAGGAAGGAATTCTTCCCAGAGAGGGTGGGGAGCACTAGGACAGGCTGCTCAGAGAAGCTGTGGATGCCCCATCCCTGGAAGTGCCCAAGGCCAGGCTGGATGAGGCTTGGAGCAACCTGGTCTAGTGGAAGGTGTCCCTGCCCATGGCAGGGGGTAGCACTGGGTGGGCTTTAAGGTCCCCTGTAACCCAAAGCATTCCCTGATTACTCATCTTTTAACAAAGGAAACACAGGTAGCATTAATGAGGTAAAAATGTTGTCCTACAACAGGAAAACTCAATCAAAATGAGAACTAAGAAATATCAGAAACTGGATGTCATTTAAAGTCAGCCACAAATTCAGATCAGATGCTTTTATACCTTAATGCTAGTCCAAGTGGGAAATCTGTGATGGAACTCAAAGCCAGGGAGAGTCCTATGTGTTGTTGCCAGCACAGTCAAGAGAAGGAAAAGCCAGAAACTGTTGTGTATTTTCAACAGACAGAATATTGTGGTTCTAGGGGTGTACCAGCATCTACCCAACAGAAAGGAAAGCCCAGGTGAGAGCTGCTAAAAAGAACAAAGAAAAAAAAAAAGGGGGGATGTGGGGAACTGAAGAAGTCTGATGAAAGAAAAAGCTAATTACTGAACAAAAACCTTGTGGTGTCGTGTCCCCTCACAGCTTCAAGCATAGGACAGGTCCAGCAGCTTTCAGGAAGAGCGAGGTGATTATCTCCACTAGTCCCCTTGGGAAATTCTCCCCCATCTTCTCTATAGGTTCATCTACTCCGAATTACAAAGATTGTCTTTAGTGTTTTTACTGAAGAGAGCTTATCTTCTTGAACTGCCCTCACCCCATTTTCTATTTCACTGAAAGTGGAGAAGGAAAAAAAACCAGTACTCAGTTTAGCTTTCCCTTTCTAAATTCACATCTTTCCTCCTTGCGCTGAGCAATGGGAAACAGATTCAGCCAGACTTAAAACATTATCTCAGCAACATAGCATGCAATGTGCTCCATCTCACCTCCCCATTCCAGCCAAGTTTACAGCAGTGGGTGGCTTTCAAACCTCACATTTGATCAAAATGAAAAACCGGGCATTCCTTTCACCCTGTGACAGGCAGGCTGATATAAATCACAGCCTTCCCAGCAAGGGTTCTTCCACAGACAATGAGTTGTGGCAGCGTCTCAAAGCTCAGCCCTGGCCATTGTAAGAGAAAGTTTCAGGGTTTTAAAGAAGGCCTGGGCTTTTTACAACAGCACTAAAACCCAGAGAGGGAGAGAATTTATGGTATGGTTGTTTGAGGGGTGAAGAAGGTGTTTCCCCTTCAGAAGCCGTATTTTCAGTGCATCGCTCTGGGTAGGTTTGTGCCAGCTTCTATTATTTTTATTTCTATAGCACCAAAATCCCCAAATCGGGGCAGCCTCATGGCATTTTACACACAAATATATGCATCCACACACTTTCCCTCTAAGTCAGAGTTTGTGCATTGCTCCTTCACTGTTTTATCAGTAAAGAGCTGCTTCATCAGCCGCCACCTCCGGCGCAAGCTCTGGTCTGGCTGCTCCAGGGGACCACTGCCCCACGGATGCTGTCTGGCTCTGGTTTAGCTACACGGACAGTGCAGGGAAGCAGACGTGAAATTCCTGTGTATGCAAGGCCCTACGCTACCTGATCAAAGCGAAGCCGATACCCCGCGCAGTCCCACTGCTTTTCCTTGCGAACCCAGTAACCTGTGAGAAATGCCCTCCGGTCCCAGCGATTTTAAGCCCTGACTTCAAAAGATCAGCTTATCCTTCAGGGCTAAGCCGACTGACAGGTGGGGGTCAGGCAGAAGTCCAGTCCCTCCCTCCGGCTTGATCACGCAGAGCGGCACAACTGGCCAGGCACCTTAGGGGGCTGCTTCTGCATTCCTCCCAGGCATTGGGAAGAGGCCACCTCCGGAGCCGGACACCCTCTTTGAGGGCCCACTCCTCTGTTCCCGCAGCCCAGCTCTGTAACAGCGGCTTCCGTGAAGACGCAAGGAGCCGGGGCTGTGGTAGAAGGCAGCTGCATTACGAAGGGAAGCTGCCTTTGAGACCTACGTACCTGCGGGGTGGAGGAGGTACCTGGGGTTTGAGCAGCCCCGTGGGTATCAGCTGGTCCCGCTTAAAGAGATGCTTTCTCGAACCCTCGGGGAATCCAGCAAGTACTGGAAAGGATGTCTATCCTAGACATGTGCCGTGCTGCAGAGCAGTAAGGATGAATAGCAGGAAGAGTACAATGACTGTAATGAATGCAGATTAAAAGGGGAACAAAGAAGAAGCAGACAGCTTAAGGACATGCACTGAAGAAAGGAGGCAACGGGAAGAAAACCCACAGTGCCTGCAGAGAATAGGGAGAAGAGCTGAGGCACACGGTGTCTCGGTGCAGAGAGGCTTTAGAGCCGAGAGGTGCCTGGAGAGGCTCTCAGGGGCTTCCTCCGGGGGTGTACGTACCTATGATCAAAAGGTCAAGACCTATTGTGACAGGCACCATGGCAGGACTGCTGTCACGCTCACCGGAGGGAGAGCCGGGGCTTTACAGCCCTCAGCCGGGCGACGCTGACCTGTCGCACCGGCGAGCCCCAGCTCTGAGGCACACCAATACCTTCCACCCAGACGCTCCAAGAATCTACTCTTGTTCTACACTCTTCCTAAGAAGGAGGAATATTAGGACAGGGCAAGAATCTCAGGGAGCTGGAAATGTCTGTGTGCAGAGTTGTTCACCCACACTGCGTCTCAGAGCATTCCTGTCCGTTAACAGTACTTTTTCTTCCCACAAGCATATCTGTTAACTCAAAGCACTTGGCTGACTACACAGCATCCAGGGTTATATCCCAGCAACACAAGAGCCATTTCCATCAGCTGGGAATGGGCTCCACTCCACCTTACCAGGCCTGGCCACCTTGCTGGTATTAACAGTCTCACGTGAATCGTGGATATACACTCACCCCCCCCAAGTCGTTTTCCCCACAGCAAACTGGATGCTAAATTTCTCTTCACAACTCTAGGGACCCAAGCCAAGCAAACAAGGCTGCTAATTACCTAATGAATTTAGAGTGTGGTTTCTCCAAGAGGCTAGAATCTGCTGTATGGGAATCTACAGCCACATGTGCTGCTACAAAATACAGGAATCTAGAGGAAAACTAGATGTGTGGTAATTTCAAATTAAAGGGAAACCAGACTGTCCATCTTCAGAAAGAGATGCACACAAAGCCTTTTCCCATTTCAGGCATGAATTTGGATTTCTGCAGCTCACTGCTACCCAAACCAGGCCACAGCTTCAAATTCAGTAGTTGCTTCACCAGTTCAGGACATCCCGGTCACTGGGGCTCAGCCGCGGGTCGGTTCTGTGAAGTCCCAATGCTAGCTAACGCAGGAACATCAGCACAAGCCTTGGAGCAGCAAGCCCAGTGTCCGGCACTCACAGGCAGCTGTGCTTCAGCTGCTCCCAAGGCCCACAGAACACCACTCATGCCTCACTGCACATTACCATACTTGCCTAAAAACTTTTCATATATGGAAATTATGCTTAATGAGCCAAAGGAAGACAGCTGGAAAACAGTGCCAGCATATGCCAAAAGCAGCCAATCAATTTAAGTTCTCCAATTGTCAGCATTTTAAAACTTAAGGAACAAATATGCCAGGCTCCCTGAAAGCTCATGGTGACGAGGCAAGAGAAACAACACTCGTCTGTACTCAGATTTAACAACATTTAAAAATAAACTTTCCTTTCTCATATCAGCATCGTGTCCGTAGAGGCTGGTGTGAACTTGTGTGACTCCACCGGTGCAGACCCTCGGCTGATCTACATCACTAACTCCAGACAGCAATGCATGAAAGGACCAAGTGCCAGTTACAGCATCCTCCCTTTCAGCTCTTCCCTTGTCTCAGTTCATTCCCCCGTGGCACGCTTTGTTCTTAAAGCGGTCTTAACCACTCATACATCAAAATATTTAATCAACATTTCTTAGTCAGAAAATAATCCTGCTTTAGACTGATTCAGTGGGAGACTCTGCAGTGGATTCAACATATAAAAGGGTCAGAATGCATTTCCGAGGGTGCTTTAGAAAAATCAATGCTGACATGTTTTTAATGAAAATCAATAAGTGACATTAGATAATGAAACAAACATCCAGCGGCACTGCCAGCAGGCCATTGAGGCAACCGGTTTCAGAAGGAACCGGTGAGGTTTGAGCTCGAGCTTGCGAGTAACGCGGCTAAATAAAAGTACCACCGTAAGTTTTCTTAAATGAGAATTTCAAAATCTGTTTCCTGCGAACAATGACTCAAGGGCTTACGATTACCCCTTTCCCTGTCCTCTCGCTCCCCCCAGCTCCAGTAAATCAGCCTTAGGAACCAGTGTCACGGTTCCTCTAACACCGTCTCTCCATTGGGAACCACTGACCCGTGGAGTCGCCCCGAATGCTTTGACAAGCTGCGGTGCAGCCTCAGCGGGGGACAGGGATCCATTAAAAGCTGAAGTTGTGAAACTCTTTAGAAGAGGCCAGTCCCTTCTCAAAGTAATTAATTCTTTGACTGCCACACTGAGCTGCAGTGAATGAACACATACTCTCAGGAGTAACAACTATGCTAATGGGAGAAGCTGTGCAGACAAAGACCACAAGTGCTCACTTGAATCCGGCTGGACTCTAGCTGTAAACCATCGCTGCACACGTCTGGAAAGCAGCACCGCTCAGGAGAAGCCTACCTCACGGACCTGTATTTACAGTGGGGAAGAGTTTGCACTCACATGTTCTTCACCTACGTACTGGGGGAGCCACCAGTAACACTTCTGCAGAACCGGCACCAATCCCGGCATCGGTCTGTACCCCTGTACAGGGCATTCCCAAAGCTCTGCCACACACCCAGGACAGTCACCTCTGCGGGAAGCCACACAGTCACCACACCACAGCAGCACTACTCCGGGCACCGACGGGCTCACGGCAGCATCCCAGCACAATCCCTCAAGCTCTTCTGCAGGGGAGGAGGGACACCATTTACTTGGACTCCATACGTTTGAGAAGGATCGGAGTTCATCACATCCAACGCCAAACACTCTCTGAAGTTGGGCACCATCTTTCCGGGTCTGACTGCACCCAGGGTCTGACACTGAAGCTAAAATGAAATAAAACCAAAAGCCAACCAACTTGGGAGCAGAAAATAAATCCGAGGAGAAGCAAACACATGCAAAAGTTACCACTCAGAACACAGCGACAAGTGGGCATGTGCTCACTAGTGCATGACCAACCTAGAAAGTGGCAGATGGCTGCAAGAATAAACCTTTCCACCCAGAGACAGACAGCAACCCCCCCCAGTTCTGTGTGTGACTCCTAGCGTCAACATCCCAAGAGAAAACTAAACACAAACACTCCAGTCAGTTCCACTGTTGTACAACTAACAGGGACACAAACAAAACAACTTCCCTAAAGGGTGTGAAGTATCCAGGCTTTCCAGGAAAGTCGGCAAACTGGGAATCCCAAGCACAAGCGTGGAACGCCTTGGAGGTTTCAGGGAAAACAAGCAGTATCAGAGGCAGTCTTGGCACAAAAGCCTACCCATGGAGTCAACACGGCGACTGCAAGATTCATTACAAAGTCAGACATGGTGTTTTGGCTTCTGGCTGGACAGAAGGCTGTAGCATTAACACATGGTTCATTACAACAGAATTAGAGTCTGGTTATTCAGTACTCCAGAAATTAGGGATGGTACACATCAAACGGATTTTCCCATGAAAACACAGGGCCTCTGGTCCAGCCCTAGAAAATCACTAATTATGGTGCAGAACCTATTTACATTCACAGAATACGACTTCTGTTTGGCAGTTCGTCTTCATTTTTTCCACCGTGAAGGATTTCAAAGTCATCTTCATGAAAAGATGCAATTGAATTTTTTTTTAATATATTACAGCAGAAATCTGAACAGAATTAAAATATGAAACCACACAGTAACAAGAATGAATTTAATATCTTCTCTTAGCAAGTATACAATGATGTTTTATTAGCAGGATAAATGACTTTGCACCTCATAAGCAATGACTGTTACATTGAATTACTGTTGCAATTCAGACAGTTACATGTAATCAATCAAAGAAGATTTTAAGTCTTTGCTATTTAATGGCTAATTCCTCAAAACACAAAATGCATGAGCTCATCCAATTAGTCTCCTACAGAATGAAAGTAATGAAGATGTCACAAAATCAGTAAATGTTTGAAAGTAAAGCAACCCAAAGATCTTGGGGGAAAAGGGGAGCTTCTGTAGTATTAATAAAACACTTTCAAAATACTTCTAACGAGTACAGCATTCTGTATTGATTTCTACCAAAAGTCTCGTGGTAAAATATGCCATTCAGTATGATGAAAAACAATGCAATCTCATTCAGCAACTTTGGATGCATATGAAGAGGTTTTACTGAAAACGTTCAAGTCACCACAGTCAGAAGACACAACTGGAATAATGTCCCCACTTTCTCAACCACTATTTACAGCTGATCACAACAGCTAAATACCAGCAATGAAAAGAGGCTGCTACTGCTAAAAACAGCATTAAAAATACCCAGGTCTTAAGTATTTTCAGTATAACATCACTCTCAACTGCTCTAAGTCAAAGGGCTCCTTCAGTATCAACAGCAATATCATATTTTTTCCTCCAGCTAAACCTCCACGGCATTTTAATCATACACAAGATTTTACAGAAGATGCAGATAAATGAGGTGCTGTCTCAACAGTTCACATCGTTTGTTCTCCATGTCCTTCTGAAAAAGAAGTGATGGTTTTGATGCTGTCAGGACCCCAGGTTTTGCAGTTCCATTCCCAGCGAGCTCCCAAGCCCATTCCCAAGCTTGCACCTTCCCACCGGCCCCGGCTCCCCGCCAACTGTGCTGGGAGCTGGCCTGCGCCCCGCAGACACAGCAAGGACGAAAGCAGTACGGGTACAAGTGCAGGTGTTCCCACAATTCACACATGAAAGGAACAGGAGGTTCTGCAAGCTCATGAGCCTTTAAAAAAAGGTGAGAAGGAGATAATTGATGAGGGATGGTTAACAGAGTAGAAAACCATGCGAAAGGAAGCAGAGAGGAACTGGGAAGAAGTGGACTCAAACACAGTATGTCTTCCAAAGCCTTCCAAATTGAGCCACATGCAGGTACTAACATGAAGGTGCAACTGCACAGGAATACAGAAATTTGCTGCTAAGTGTTTAAACTTGAAAGGACCTATTAATGAAACTACTAGTTGTCACACCCGTTTTCAGCGACTGTTTCTTTTACACAAGCTGCTTTATCTAGCCCACTTGGTCAGTTCTCTTCTTGACACTTGCTATACTAATCTGATTAACTCAATTAATCCCCAGAAGCAGCTAGCACATTTTCTAAATGGCTGGCAAGCTGGAATGCTTCTCCTGACTCAGCTGGATGGCCGGTCAACTGTCCAGAGGACAGCCACAGGAATGGCTCACAGCCCTCCTTGCCTGGCAATCTCTTACTCCGTCCCAGCCCTGGGTATAACCCAGTGTGTCACCAAGTAAACCTGAAGCAACCTCCCTGACACCTCTCACATGACCTGTGCACACCAAATGCAAATCAGACAAGGAAGCAGCTCACCAAAATATTTTTACATGTGTGTTTACACACAGACATATTTTGATTATGCACACATGGGATATTTTGCAGAAAGGGAAGGAGCAAAGGGAAAAGTCAGGAACACAGTTTGAGTAAGTATTTTTAGGATGAAAAATGTCAAAGTAAACAGCTAAATTAATGTACTGATGTCTCTGACATGATGTGCCTTGATTATATTGAAGGAAAATGAAGCCACAAGTCACCATGTGGGAGAGCCCAGAAGATATTTCTGTTGATCAATTAAACAACCTTCCGCAGCAAAGATTGATAACTTGGCTGGGCGTGCAGGAGTCCAGCCATGCTGGCAAGCTGCCTCGACATCAACACCTTCACACAAGGGAATTGAAAACTGGGCAACATAGACTTTCCTTAGAACTGCACCAAAGCACATTCCTTAATGCACAGACTTCTGGAAGAGGAGTTGAAGGTCAGGGGAATAACGAATCCATTAACACAGACAAAACCCACAGCTTCTGACATGTAACTGTGAAAAGCACTCACCAACGGAACAGTCCAAAGGGGGAATAGAGTGGACCGAGTCAGTCATTCCCACACTTAATTCCAACCACTAAACACACACGTTACACCTGGGACTGTAAAAAGTAAACCCCCAGCTGAGTGAGCTTCTCACCTTGACTGTAAGTTCCTCGTTACACCACTGTCACGGAGAGCAAACAGGGTCACAGTAAGAAGAGCAGCTAGCAGTCACTTTTAGAGACAGTGTTGGACCGCTTTCCCCAAGAGCTGCAATACCTTTGTACCTGGCATGCTGGTACTGCAAGCCAGCCCAGCCAAATGGAAATGGCTGCCAGGGAGTACCCATGCTGCATTTCCAGAAGAGACCTTATAAACCAGACGCCAACCCTTTTCTCATAGTTTGTCCCCCCAGCTATGCACCTGGTAAAGAATGAGAAGGAACGGGCAGATGATCCAGTACTCAGACACAACTGAGCAGAAGCCTGGTTTGAGAACCGGGTAGACGGACACAAATGCAAAACTTGAATTCCCCACGCAAC
Source organism: Eurypyga helias (assembly GCF_000690775.1). Classification (NCBI taxonomy): domain Eukaryota; kingdom Metazoa; phylum Chordata; class Aves; order Eurypygiformes; family Eurypygidae; genus Eurypyga; species Eurypyga helias. The sequence goes on from NW_010272701.1 coordinate 163,497, forward strand.
TGTTGCACACGTGCAGCAAACAAGCAAGCTGCGCACACATACATGTGTTTCTGTAAGCAGCTACTGCAGTATTCTACCCATCGTGTAGAGCTGGACCTTCAGCTGTTGGCAGAGCTCAGCAGCATGGGACCAGGCTCCCCAGGCTGCTCCTCCCATCCCCATCTCCTTGCCCCCACTAGGTCATCCCATGCTCAGCCTTGGGACAGACCCCTGCCCACAACAAAGCGCACTCTCAGCAAGTAAGGTTACCACCACTACTGCAAGTGCCAGGGGAGTTTTAAACAGCAGTTCAAACATGGATATGGAAGAGGAGAATACAGATTCTGCCAGGAGAGGAGAGACGCTGGTTTCCAGAGGGGGTTTTGCAGTGGATTAGTGAATGATGCAGTGGAGTAGTGAAGCCCCAGTGCCGAGCTGTTAGAGCTGAAGGGATCTGTTACTTCAGGGATAGCCGTAAGAACACTGTCGATTCCCTCCACTTTGCCCACTGCCTCCCCCCACCCTCACGTACCTGGCGGTATTCCCTAAATGCTCACCAACCAGAGAGAATACCGACTCTGTGCTATCTGAACCGGGAGAGGAGAAAGGGAAGGGAGCAGGAGAGACACAATTATTTTCATGCAAATGTGAAAATCCAGACATGTGCATGGGTACAAGAAAGGGCTGAACAGAGCCTTAAGTAGTTAGTCTTCTCTGAAGCTTTCGCACTAATCATTTAAGCCAACCCAGCACCTTAAAAATCTACAGAATTATCCAAAGGCTTTCTGTAAAGCCAGTTCTGAGGATACAATCAGTTCCTCTCCTGCCCTGGCATCACACAAAGCAACTCAGGCAGCAGTTAATAAATCTAAGCCCCTGTGATAGATTTCATCTTCTATGGGGAAAAAAAAAAAAAGCTGGAGAAGAAACCAAAAAATAAGATCTGAGGAAAACCTATTCATTGATGAGAACAGGAGTACTAACGTGAGCTGGACTCAGAGACCGCTCCCACGCGTCCGTCACAGCCTTGCCATGTGCCACGTCAACCCTCTCAGTAGAGGTGCAGCATCTTTTCACATGCACCCACCCAGCACCGCAGTGGTCAGACCTTTGAGATCCAATCTTTTGATCCCTTCAAAGCAGCACTATCCCATGCACATCCAGACTCCAATTTTAAAGTTTCTCAATGCCAAAAATGCATCAAATGACTTGCTCATCTGTAACTTGCACACTGTAGTGCGGAAATCCCCACGTTCCTTAAGGGCAGCAGGGTGACAAAGGGAAGCACAATCACTTGCTTTTCACTGATCTAAAAGAACTTACAGTAATCCCACATCTAAAAAAATAATTCAGAAGCCATAACACAAAGCAGCCTTTCCCCTACAATACAGGGCATTACACAAATTCAAGCACAGATCTGTTGAAGAATGGAAGGGGTTAAAACCTGTCACAAATGAGAAAGGCGGCTCAAAAGCACCACTGCGGCTAATGTTAAAAAACACTAATTTTAGCTCATTTGTGCTTTCAGAGTCTTCTGGTTTGAATTCCTTCACTGAATCCAGATGGCCTCACTAATCGTCAGCATGTATATGCTACAGCATCAGTCAGCTGGTCCTGGGCACAAGCTACAGCACACTTCGGGGCTACAATGCATCTGGAGAAATTCGGTGATCTCGGGGAGCAGGCACCTAAACGTGTAACCTGATGGTTACTCAAACACAGCTTCAGTGTTGAAAGTGGGAGGGGGGACAGAAAAGGACAACAGCAGTTATGAATCCTGAGCAGTGTTGGAGTATGAACACAACAGGAAAAGACAAAACACTTTGCAGGGCATTAACGCTATCTGCTTGCTCTGTCACTGCCCATAATCAAATAGATGTTATAATCCTCAGACAACGTGTTACTGAGCTGTAATAATTGGAGCTTTAACAAGCTCTAACACAAAATGCTCTGACATGGCAGTGTCATGATCATCTTTGCTCTCAAGCTGTCCAACTGAGAAGGGAAGTTGTGCTTATATTGGCTTGTATTAGCACACCACTTATCCAGTCTCTAAAAGCAGAATCAGCGCCTCCTGCCACGTGCTTACAGACGGCTGCTGCCCAAACCCCCACTTCCTCTGGTACCATCACTGAACAGACAGCTTCAGCAAGACTGGACGGAGCAGAGAAGTCAGACAGTTGCCTGTTACTGACAGTAACTGCCCATTCCTACAGCCTCCAAGAGAAATGAACCCTCCAGAAACCACATGCCAAGGAAAAATTAAGTTTACTAAATTCAACAATTCAGGCTACTGGTCCCATTTTTGCCCCCAAAAGCAGATCACAACATTAATTCTGTGCAAGTAGCCTGGATGTAAATTTAATGTCAATGTTGCCTTTTCCGGGTCTGTCAAACATGCTTTGGGCATAACCAACATCCCTACAGTCTCTACTTGCCAACCTCAGAAAACAAGATGAGTATTTTCTGGAAGTGCAAGTCCTACACTTAGGCTTTGAGTAGGGTTTCTAACAGGCTTCCCACCAGCAGTACTCCTCCTCACACAGAAACAAGTTGTTGGTTCCATCCTCGCCCGATCCAGTGACACAAGGAAGGACCCGCACCAGGCGAGGCTGGGGGACTAGCTCAGTGACAGGTAATGCTTTCTAGCACCAACAGCCTTTTCTTTCCCCTTAAGCACAGCATACCTGCTTCACTGTGAAATCCTCTTTTCCCCATATTCTCAGGAATGTGGGAAATAAAGTGGTAGAAGAATTGCCATTTAACTAGTTTATGAGCCTCCAGCAGCTCTGTTTTCCACATTCCAGAGGTTCCCAGCACCTTGCCAGAGCAGCAGTTTGACATGCTAAGCCTGGCCAGACGACAGAAACATGAACATGTGAACTGCTCATCACTTCGCACACACATCTGATAAGGATAACATGAGCAGAGTAATGAACGAGAACACACCAGTCCATAAAAGTGAGTAAAAGATCAAGCGGGCAGGGTCATGTATTTCAAAGTTCCCTACCTGTTTGTTAATTAAGAGACAGCTTTTCAAAAACCTGAGAGCAAGAGGGGTTCTCAATTTATTCAACATGAGTGCAATTTAACTGCTACAACCTGGAAGAAAGTATCACTTTGCAGTGGCTGTTCCCATATCCCCTGAGATTCAGAACAGGGCAAGGTATGTGCACTCCAACACCTCTTTCCATCAGGAATGTCATTCACAGAGGAAGAAAGCCGAAGTCCTGGCTATTACTATCTTTCATGGGTCTTTTGATGGTCAGAATGGAAGCCTGCAGCGCACTCCCTTTACCCAGTGCCACCCCTTCTCTCACGGGGTAATTAAAGTGTTTTACTACCCTACTGACAGCCAGGGCTCCACCAGCTACAAGCTGTTAAAAGGCATGTGTATTCCAGAAGGAATGCAAACAGCCAGAGCAAAATATTCAGTCACCTATATCAGCATTCCTGAACATCAGGAAACACCACAGAGGCTCCTTCCCCCTCCCCATCGATTTTCATATTAAAAACCAAATCCAGTCTCAAGTGAACAAAGACAGGACCATGAACGTTGGGATTTTCCTCTAAGCATTCAATTTGCTAACGCATTTTAGCTAAAGATTCCTGCTTAGTCACGCCTGACACAATCTAGTCTTTTAGGCAAGCATTCCCTCCATTCTATGAGCTATGGCTGACAGCCAGCTTTCAGCTGATGTACCCAGCGTTTCTCTACTTGTGCCCAAGCACAGCGAGAGCTCTTAAACCTGCTCTCACACAGCAGTTTTACCCCTGCATATGCTCTCCATTTATAAACAAAGCATATGCATATATATGTATGGGCAGGTCTCTATGTGCACATGAATTTCAGAGATATCAAACACAAGAGTCAGATCCTCCAACTCAGGCTATACACAGGAAGTACAACTGCATGTCCTGAGACAGATAAACCCTTCTTCAGACTCCAAATTGACATTATCCTTCACCCTGGAATTCAAGCTTTGTTGCAGGTTAATTTAAATTAAATGCTTTATCTCTATGGAAAAACACCAATAGAAAAACATAATAGTTTCCATTAAAAAAAGCAAACCCCAAACAAAAACAATCAGACAAAAAAAAAAACCCTCAAACAACTTTCAAGACATCTACGAAAGGAAAGTGAAAAAGAGGGACAGCCCCAAACCCTGATTAGATGCCAGATGCCAAAATCATCATGCAGTAGCATTTCCTTCTCCGATAACTTCTTTACAATCCAGTGAGTTCTAAGGTCACCGACCAGATTTCTGCCAAACAACAGGAAGATGTCCAATGTGTTGCCCACGAACTGATCACCATTTTCACTATCAGCTCCTGCCTAAGTTAACAAACTACTCAGTCGTCATATTAAGGCCAAGAGTGGGTGAACGTGTTCAGAAAGAAAGAAAAGGAGGAATAATTTTCCCTGTTACCTGCAATAGTGCTCTTGGTACAGTCAGTGGCAGAGCGGCTTCCAAAAAGCTCCACATCCATATGTGCAGTAGGAATTGGAAAGCAAGGGCAGAAAGCTGAAGAAGTCCAACTCACAACCTGCTCTCACCGATGCTGAGGTTGAACTCCCCTGCTCTCAACCACTGGAGTCAAGGAAAGAGGGAAGGAACTTCTCAGCCCTCCAGGTCACCAGTACCTCCTCTACTCCTGGTACCGTACAGGCATGCCCCATCCTTTCCAACACTCAGGAAAATCTTTAGACCTCAGCTCTCTCCCTGTGCTATTCTTAGGTTTCTGATGCTTGAAGCTTCATGGATATCAAATTTCCTTAGGTTGAAAGAGTACTGGGAATGTCTCCCAACACTCAAGCCTTTCTTCCCTGCCAAGCACAGCAAGTCCTTTCTTCAATTGTGGCTGCTCCAAGTTCTTCCAGAAACGCAGCAGGATAGCTTCTGCTTGGGAATCTGTTAATTCTTCCCAAAAATGTGATTAATTTCTGGAGTGATTGTTTTAAGATAGTTGGTCCATTGCCTCAGCTCTAATCACGTTTCTTAAGTCAATTAATTAAAACCATGCTAAATGAAATACCAGTTTTTATTTAAGGTTTAGAGAAAAAAAATCATGGGATACAATTAGATGTTACCAGACATGATCTCAGCAGGTTTTCAATTATTCTATGTATAATAGGTCCCTAATTCAATACAAAGCTGTAATTAAGAATGTAATTAACTTGTGGCATTCTACTGATGTCATACACCACAAGAACACATAATGAGCTACAGTTTTTAGCGCAGAATCCTTAATGGATTGGCCTGTTTCATTGAGAATGAATTAGGTACATAAAAAAAATTTACTATGGGAACTTGGCCAACATAATGGCCACATTTTAAAAGCAAAGTATAAAACAAGAGGCATTAAACTTCATCCTGTCAAGGACAACCTGGCCAGAACCCAGAGCAGCACCTGGTAACTCTGGAATCTGTGGCTCTACCTTCACACCTACCAGAGCTTGCTGCCTGTATCCACGGAGCTCTTGAGAACAGGGATTGGTAAGCGGCACAGCACGTCTGCAGATGTGTCTACTTACAGCCTGGATGTGGGCAGCCTGTCTGAATAGGAACAGCGGCCAACGAAGCCGCCTGATGTTGTTTTGGTGATACACTGAGCTGTTCTATGCGCGCAGCAGACAGAGCCCCATGTGCTTTGCAGATCATCTTCCAGGACTGAATGAAGCATAGCTGCTGGGTTCACTGTCTGCATTCGAATTCTGGATTTCGGTCTGGGTTTTATAACACCACCACGATGCATCCAATCTCTGTGCTATCCCACCACTCGCTAAACTTGGGAGGAACCCGCGAGGTCACTTCTGCTTATTAACAGAGAGCTTGTGCTTCCGAAACACCGGCTGTGCTGTCTAATCAAAGATTTCTGTTCCCTGTCACAATTATTTGAACACCACCATTTCCTTAGTATTTGTGTGGGGTTTTTTTGTTTGTTTTTTTTTTAAATGAATTGTAAAGGGAAAAAGTGAGAGAATAAGGCAAGTTTCCCAAGGAAACTACAAGAGGTTCCAGAAACAAGCCACCACAACCACAAATAACTGCTCTATGTTTACACAGTGAAGACAAAAGAGCCCACAAAATATTTATTTTTCTTTCAAGTAAGCTCTCTTGCAAGAAGGATGTGAGGATAAAAACCTGATTTATCAGCTAAGGAATCCCTGCACTGTAGTTTGCTGGTGAGGTGTAAGTAAGCAGATGGAAATCTAATCCTGTGAAGAACTGAGAGGCACTCCAGCAAACATCCAGGAACTCTACAGACACTTAACACAGAGACTTTGAGTCTTTGAAGACAGGCACCTCAGTGTTGATTTCCCAAAACACTTAATATTTCCCTCCTTTTTTGGGGGGCAGAAGTAATTAACAGAGTGTCTTACCCTATTTCTGCTACCCCGCTGAAGGAAATTACCCCTCTGACATTCAAAGAGCAAAGTTTCATTTTGTAAGCTGGCTGTAAGGAACTTTCCTCACACCACAGACAAAGCCATTCCCAAAACATTAATTGCCACGCTTGAAAATCTGCAAAGAGATTCTCCCTACTCAGCTCTTAATAGCTTAATTACCAGGAATATTTCCAAAGATCTTAAAGGAAGTTTGATCGCTGCCTTTGTATGAGCCCAGAAAAAGCTTAGATGCAGACCTAAAAACCCATTGGATGAAAACCTGGGGGAGGTTCTCGTAGCATTATCATCAGTAAGGCAGGTCAGAACTATTCTTGACCTTGAATGTGCTCAGCCTTTTCTGCAGGGTGTTGAATCCCCATTCCCTGGCAGCTGCAAAGAACTTTTAGGGGATTCTATATCTATACCTAATATTCTATATTCTACATTGCTCTGATTTTCATTCTTTCCTGCACTCTGTTCAAAGACCTAATGAAAAGAAGCCAAAAAGTCACAGGTTTCTCTTCCCATGACCTCTGTGACTAGCAAATTTTCAAGATGTGCACTACTCCAAGCTGGTTGTGTGGTGGGTGCACCACCCCTTACCCCAGATGGGCCAGGTACTCCAACATCTTTCCACTCAACTCTTCACTTCCATTTTCTTTTGTTTCCTCACAACTTCATTCTTCTGTGCTGAACTGTCAGCCAGTGAAAAACAGAAACACACACTGGCCTATCCTACACCAGGACATAAATTACCTGAATGTCACCAATAAAAAAAGTTCTTGAGTTCATCTACCCACGGAGAATTTTTCTCTACATAGTTGTCACATGCAGACATGTTCAAAAGTTACCCGAGAAACCTCTTCTAGTTTCCTAAAATATTGTCCCAATAAACCTAATCCAGATGCTGTCTTTCCATACTTTGCTAACACTATCAGTTTTTAATCAAAATGGAACTGATGGAATTAATGGTCTTAATCAACAGCAAAGGTTCTTTGAATCACAAGATGTCTCTTTTCAGATCAAAGTGGCACAGAAAGAGTCTGAGTTCAAATCCATTCCCATGTATCCAGGGTCTTTCTTTAGGATTCTTGCTCTTTTTCCACAGCTCAAGATGTTGGCACTTCATGAATCAATCTCAAAGGATATTAAAAGCAGCAGGAAAAAAAAAGAAGGTTCCTTCACAAAAAAGAATGTTAAGTTTGCCAAGGAAAGCACTAAAAAAAGTAATAAGGAAATCCAGACTTAAACTTAATTCATCCCCACATACATATGCATTAAGATACAGCCTTTAATGACATATTATTTCTTCCAGAGAACCTCTGCCTAAGGCTGACAGAACGGACAGCTGCTCACCATTTCTTTATCATTATGTATAACCCTGTGCGCTCATTCAAGACAACATTTAAGTGTTGCACTGAATTATTAAAATTCTGATAAAGTTTTCATGCAGCTTATCATGGTACCATACAGAACCTTTCAGAACTATTAACACATTTACTTACACAACACTTTGCTGGAATAGAGTTTTCTGTAATTTTAAAAGGGTGAACTGCTGCACAGCAAAATTAGTAACTACACCCTCAGAAGCATCTGCTAATACAGATGCCTAATTTAGAAAACCTATGGCCTGATTTTCCGAAGAATATACAGTATTAGTCTAAGTTCCAAGCAAATCTCTTGCTTACGCTAGGGACAGCTATAAAAAAATATGAAAGCATAACAAAAATAGGCTTTTTTTTCCCCAAGCATAGCACTAACTGTGTGTCAGGAACAAGAAAATTCCCCAGAGTGTTACTAAACTCCTTTTTATCTTCCTATAGTCTTTGCTCCTTACACAAGATACAGGTTAACTTGCAGGTTATCCAGCATGTCTGCTGCAGCAAGCCAAGATAAAGGAGGGATTCAGAAAAGGGAGTCCTGCATGACGAGGGCAGCCTGAGAGGTGGCACAAGATGCTTGGAACCAGATACCCCCTGCCTATCTGCCTTCTGCAGTTTGCATTTGGCTCATGAGGACAATCTTGTGGTCTTTAAGGCCTATTAAAAACACGTCCTAGGAGTGCTGTCACCGAGCACAAAAAACAGTGAGCACCATAAAGGCTGTTTATACTAAAAGATGCTGAAGCTCCTCTCCGTATCGATCCAGCAGTTAAACCCATGCTGAGCCTGTACACCTACACACCTTCCAGCTTCCCGAACAAGCACGGAAGTCCTCGGACAACCACCTCTTTCAGTGCAAAAACTGGGGGTTTCCCAGGAAGCTATCCATTCTGTGTGCCAAATGTGGTTATCTATGGAACTGCTGCCTCCTGTTCCTTAACCCTTGTCTCCCCACAGCCTGCATCCTCCCCCTTTTCCACAGGACACAGAGCAGAGGAAGGAGGTGTTCTGAGAGCATGCGAGAGCCCCTGCGGCTCCGCAGCCTTGGCCCAGGATGCTGGACCCACAACAGCTTAGGTCATCATGGAAAATCCGTAGGCAGCTCGGGTATCTGAGATGCAGTGTGCTCCACAAAGACGAGATTCTCCAAATGATGATGCTGCCACCCTCCCACTGATGCATTAAGAATCAACTAAACCCAATTTTCAGACTTAGAAGTCTGGCAACTTTGAACAGATTTTTCATGGAACTAGACCAAAAGCTATACAGCTTCAAAAATGTTTATCCCCTTTTATGTGCCTTTCTTTAACACAGGGATGTGTTTGCAGGAGTTATCTTCAGTCATGAATCTTATTTATTAAAAATGAATGCTAGCATTCATGTATCATCATCACTTCAGAAAGAGATTAAGGAAAACACCATCTATCTTTGCCTCTAAGTGAAAGTCACAGGATTTAACCCAACTACTGCTGCTCGTGGAAATTATTCTAGCTGGCTAGAACTCAGGATTTCTAGCTGGCTTTGTTCTCTGAAACAACTGAACCACATCACAGAAAACATGCAGCATGGAAAACTTCAGCTGAAACTGTTAGAGCTTGAGAAAACCCCATTTTAAAAGGTTATTATAGTTAGAAGCGTTGAACACTTAATCTAGATGTGATTTTCTGATACACAGAGATCTGCCACTTTAGTTAAAAAATGAGTTTAATCACAACTTTCTAAACTATCAATTCAGACCAAGAAGCTCCCCCCCCACCCCCCTTTAACTGCACTTTCCTGACTTTTTTTTCAATATAACACTGATCCATTAGGAAATACCCCATATGCGATGAATTAGACCACAACCCTTTCATCTCAAACTGCTTTGAAACGTTGCTTAGTAAACCCACTGGAGTTCATTTTTCAAATGAAGAAAGATTTCTTCACTAAGTCCTCACATTATGAGCATGCCATGTGGTTTGCATTTTCTGTTTCTCCAAGACCGTTTCCCAAAAGCTCACGCTGTTTGATTTCATCTTCAGTTAAGATGAGCTCAAATCCGAAACGTGGCAAGACACATTCAAAATTACAAGGTGGGGGTCATAGTCACCAGTACTTTACGCAGAGTGCTATTTACTTTTGTGCTATGTTAATGTAGAATTTAAATCTCAATATAAACCCAAATATGCTTCTTCCAAAATTATTAGGAATTGACAAAACCATAGAAAACAAGTTTTGGGATGACAGCCTAAGAGAGTGGAAGGTGGGTTGACACACGTTAGAGTTATAGCTTTGGGCAACTAAATCCACAAAACAGCACAGGTATCAGAAAATGGAGCTTCCCAGTCATGTCCTCTAACATGCCAGGCACTAACCAGTGTTTCATTATTTTTCAAGTTTTGGGGATTTTCTGTTGCATGTCCAACATCAGCCACGTATGCCCAGACTGAGGCACAGGAACGTGCACTTTACCTGCCCAAGACTGATGATGGAGTAATAAAGGCCCTTTTGGAGCCAAAACACCACATCAGTCTGAACGACCTTCTAGAAGCATTTCTGACTTTCCTGCGATCACAGGGACCGATAGCTTAGGACCTTAACTTCAGTATATAAGTTAATCTGGGCAAATGGGATGGATTTCCAGAAAATACTGACCACTGAAAAGAAGCTACAGGCCCATCTACTCTTTGAAAAGCAAGTCTATAAGAGTTGAGTTACTTTGAGCACCCATACTTACGATGCTGCAATACCAACATCTATGTACAGACAAGTTGCTGTTTCCACCATGGTCAAAAATGCAGACAACACTTTCAGCTGAAATCCAGAGAGCAAATCACTTCACTCGAAGGCGGACATCTACATTTGGCAAGATAATCAGCCTCCTGAACACTGAAGGGCATGAACTAGGGCAGCAATAATGGTGACTAGAGCAATGATGGTGACACTCCACAAATCAAGTGAGTTTTAAGCCCCAACCAACAGCAAGAACTAGAACATCCCAAGTAATGAACAACAAGTCAACAGCAACAAATAAGCACTGAGACCCAAGGCTTCTATTTGATACACTCACTAAGTAAGTGAAGTGATTAGGTACACCAGAGCCACAAAGTACAAAACAGGTCAAAACATTCCCAAAGTTTAAGTGTTTGGACCAGTCTGTTGATTCAACATACAAAGCCAAGAGATCTGCCTCTAGGTCAGGATCCAGACTTTTATCGCACTCTGAACTTTGGATTCATCTCCAACCTTACATATCTGTGCTACTGACAGAAATGGAGCCTTTTCTTCTCCCCAAATAAACCCAAAAGCAAATCAATATAAGTGCTCTTCAAATAAACTATTTACATTTTGTGACTGTCCCAAACAATGCTGCCTAAAGGCACAATTTTTACCTCAAACCAGCTTTGATATTACTGCACTACATGATCAAGTTTAAATGTCATCCGATGATTCCTATTAAAAGTGCCACAGTTTCGTCACTACAGCTAATTTAATTCTAAATGAATTTTCAAAACCAAGACTAAAGTTTAATGACAGCCTGAAGCTTTGAGGACTTGTAAGCTTTGAGCCTGAAACACAGTAATATCCAACTTTAATCCATGAAATCGCCAAGGCAACACCATGAATCTGTGATTATTTGAATAACTATATAAAGTACTAAAGTCAGACCTTCCAGATGGACATGGCACTGTAGGTGTTTCCAGACCAGCATTTGTCTTTCAAGACCTGTCACCACCCTCCTTTCATCTCCAGGCTGCTTGTGAAACTCCAAAGGGGGGATATAAAAAAAAATATACCCATTCCATTATGTCACACACAATTGGGAAAATTCCTTCTACCAGTTTGCTGACATTCCAAAGCACAACACATCAGCTTATGGAATCAGTATGAAAATATGAGTAATGAGCACCTCCAGGGAACTGCTGAGTACCACCATGCGGTACTGATCCCGCAGAGTGGGTTTTTCCACTGTGTAAAAATGAAGCAGTAATAATCCATGTTACGATCTAAACAGTTGCAGATATTACTGTAAAAAGAACTTGCAATTTCACCCCAAAAGAAGAAATTATTTTTTCTACCCACATTATGACAACACCATGGTAGTCAGGTGCTACAGTCATTTCCATTTTACAGACGAACGAGTTAAACCTGAGAGGTTACCTACACATGCACATTCGCACATAGAGCTGGAGAGAGTTAGAGGAAATGGGGAACCCTACTTAACATTTCTGTCTCTTCCCATTAAAAAGAAATCCCTTTTCTCACTGAGATGGAATGAGAAGAGGGCATGCTAAACAAATATATGGGAAGAGTTCCCTATGTACAAGTTATTTTAACAGATTTAATAGAAATGCTCAACAGCACTTCTCATACAAGACTGTCTTTTTGAACACCTATAAAAGATGGAAAATATAAATATTAATCACTCTGCTAAATGAAACACAGTATTTTTCCTTTAACAGTAAGTTTGTCATCCAAAAGACTAAGATACCCAGTAAAGACATACCAGGACAGACACAAGAGCCCAGTCAAGGATAATCACACACTCATATAATGTCACATCAGCTTCTACAAGAGGCACAGGCAGCACCCTTTGGCTGTTCGTGCCAAAACGTGTCACACAAATTCACTGAGCAAGCACTCCACAGCACCAATGCTGGCTCCAGAAAACGTGGAGCCCTTTCTACTTGTGCTACTCATAGTCCATATGAATCAAGATCAAAACCCAAATTCCAGCTACCTGCAGAGAGAAGCATCTTTCCCAGCCCACTGCTGCACACCTGGAGCTGAGACACACCAAGTGTCCGGGAACCCACCAGAAGAACAAAGCAGATAAGGTTGACTTGGGCTGTCTTTCCTATCATTAGAACTAGAGAAATGGAAGGAAATGTCAACATCTAAGTTGCTAGGAAGAATGACAAATTGTTTTTCTACACGTTTATACATAAATCTGGAGCAAAACAAACCCTCCTGAGTTCCCAGGCTAATGCTATTCACAAGCAGGTATCCACCCTCGCTAAGGGGCAGCCAAATTCAATCTCCCTCTTCCCTGATGTTCTGAACAGCCAAAATTAACAGGTATGCAAAGTCAATACTATATTACCTTCTCCACAGTAGTTATTTATTGTATTTGCTACTCTCTATTTCATGCCAGCAGAGTGACAAGTCATTTGATGCCGCAGAGCGGAAGCAAACATTCTGGCTCTTTTTACAGAGAGATGAAATTAATAAGGAAAAACACCACATCAAGTCGTACAAAAATGACTCTGGTTTAAACGAATAAAGATGGGTAAGGTGTAATTCCTTTCCCCACTGGAATATACACACCAACCAAAGGCTGGCAACAAGTATAACATACCGCAACAGCCCAGTAAATGCAGGCCACTGGTTGGTTTGGTGTCACTGCCTGACACAAGTCTAGCGGCACTGTACAATGGCTGACAGTAACTCAGCTGCAGAGAGCAAGAACTAAAATCACTAGTTTAACCAGGAAACAGTTGGGCCTGACTCCAAACCCACTAGTGACTCTACCTGGTTACAGCGGGTGCCGTTCCAGTAGGGCTGCATCCCATCTGCCCAACTCCCTCCTCCACATACAACACAACATGCTACAGGATTTTCACTTTTATTTGTTGATAATGATACAGAATCAGCAAAATAAGAAAAAATATCTCAGACAGAAATCAAAGCCTCATAGCTTACTGCACACCCCACGTTCTCTAACCTCTCAGTGTTTAATATCCTGCATGGGACATGCAATGTAAGCACCCCCCATAACAACCTCTGTTTCCTGTAGTGTCCCAGGAACAAATTAAAGCCATACCGCTGCAGTGCGAGGCCATGGGGTCCTACTTGTTCAAGCTGTGTCTCCCCCACTCAGGCCCATCCTCTTTTTTGCTTATACAAGCAGTAAGTTGATCCCCAGGTGATACAAACTTACCCTTTATTTTTCATAAAAAAAGTATTTTATGTGCTTTATCTCCCTGAAGCAGCTTACAGAGGAATTAGAGGCATGCCAGAGCTGGCACAAGGAGGGTTGCTCAGTTTGGGAGAGGGCAGAAACCTGGCAGGATCAATTTACACTGGCTCAAGCTAGTGAGGAACTGCACCCTCAGGCAACACAAGTGGTTGGAAAACAGAATTTCACAAGGGCAGAAACTAACATTTTGAAGTTTCTCAACCAGAAAATAAAAATCAAATTGTTAAGTAAAGTTAAAATGCTTTTCAAACGTCATTTGAAATGACAAATCTTTTCAGAGAAGTTACAGAGAGCTGGTTTGTTTAGAATTTTCTAAAATATTCCTTTGCTATTAATGATGTGCTCCATTGAGTATCTAAGCGATCATCAGCTGTATTTGAATACCTTTCCTAGAAGTCAAAAATATTAGTTTTATGTGAAATGGTTACCTTCATAAAAATATTAAATTTTCTAAATACATTTTAGATGGAAGCACCATTTAAAAGTAAATGGTTGTGTAAATTCTATCAGTTACAAGAACATTTTCAAACGAATAACTGCTCGGTTGAGAAACAGCATCAGGCAGAAAGATGCGACGCTTAATGCAAGCCACGCAACACGAGACGCGCTGGTGGCTGCAGGTCAGCATCCATACTCTGCGCTTGTGTGGTGCGGTTAACGAGCAGAACCAGGCGGACTAGGGCCTCTGTGGCAGCAGCACCGTGGGATACCAGCTCACCTTCCATTTATTAACAGCTCCTCTCATGCTCAGAGAAATAGACTATCAGATGCGCTCAGGGACCAGGAAGTCTCTTTTTCCATCCAAAACCACGAAACCTTTTCCAAATCTATTTTCCTAATCAAGCAAGCTTCCCCCCTTTAAGTCTTATTTAACTGCAAAGCTTTCCTGTAAGTGCCCAGTTCCTAACCACTGGTGTGGGCCTTAACGTCTGCTTCACATTACTGAAAAAGTAATTAACTTACCGTGCCTCCTTCCAGCAGGTTTGTGTTTCCTGACCTTAAGGAGGAACCTAGAGCTAAAAGCCCCAAACATTAATGTAGTTATGATAAAAATATTAAATATTCACACTGTCCTTCTACCAAATCGTAGAAACTTTGTAACAATTGTAGAAGAAAATGGAAACTATCCTGTGAAAACAACCAACAAAACAGGCGTCTGACCTTACAGATGACACTTGTAGCACGTGGGGATGCCGAAAGGAGATTAAAAGTACACAGCAAAGAAGTGTCCACTTAAGGAGACTTGTCTGGCTGTTTACATCTGCCAAGCTGCTGAAACTGCAGAGTTGTAGGTGAATGCTTTTGATAATGATGGTGGAATTGTGACTAGTATGATCTGTGCTATCCAGGCAAAGCGCCAGGAAAGTTTGTCTCCAAGCAGGAAGTTACTGACCCAAGACATTGGTGATCCAACAGTAAGACATTAGCACATTTCTTAAGTGTAGAGGCAAAGAACCACTTAGTCAACACATACTTCCCTACAGAAATGCTCGCCTAATTGACCAACACTGCGAAGATGCCTGTAATTTTAGTGATGGGGATGACACTTTGTTTACAGCATTCAAGCTCAACAGATAAATATGCTTTAGAACAGCAAAGAAAACAGAAGAGTAGACTCACTGGGTCATTTCACTAGATACAGTTGAAAAGAAAAATGGTGACCCGAGGCTGTGTATTGACCCAAAAAAATGTGAACAAATAGATAAAGAGAGAGTATTTCCATTTGCTAACGAAAACAGACACAGGCACTACTGGGCTGAAATCGTTTCCAAAGCTAGATGCATCCGCAGGCTTTTACCAGATACCTCTAAGTGAGGAGACTGCAGAAGCTATGAACTTTCAATGCACCATTTGTCCGTCCCTGTTTCAAAGGGGTCACATCTGTCACTAGAGCCCGAGCCAGTCCACAGAACACAAAACAGTACAACTGCTTGAAGAGCTGAACACTGTGAAACTGTTTTGCTAGGGTACTGAGTCTGTAAGGAAGACTGAATAAAATATAAAGCACTCAGGCCTGTAAGAGCAAGTCAGGACAACGGTTTGAACTAGACAAAAGCAAGTTTTCTGGCCAGAAAGTTACTGGCTATCACTATGAAGGCCAGGGCACTCAAATTTCAGCCAAATGCCTTAAGTTAACACCTTACAGCAGCACAAGATACTACCTGTATTTGTAACACTGTAGTGTTTAGATACTGGGCAAGTAAAAAGGTGCCACTGGACAAAGCAGCCAAACCAGGATCAAGTCTTTCACCAACAAGGGTCAATCACAGTGGATGAGAGACAGGGAGAGAAAGGAGGAAATGTCTGATAAGAGAGAGCTGTGGTGCTCTTGACAGTCTGATACCTGCTGCCCAGCTCTGCCTTCCTACCCAGCATACAGTAAATGTCCTTCTTAACTGATGGACAAGTGTCATTCTAGAGCCACCCACACCATGTGTGTGCTTTCTCCTGTAGCTCAGTTCAGCTTTAACACCCACATTAGATGATTTTCAGTGACTGTCTTTACACACGTAAGTTATCTCAACTCATTGCCATTTTACTTTTACATCTTCTATCATAATATGCTTTTTGTCTCCCTCCAAAGAGCTAGGACACATCTAGTGGAGCCTGCCAGATGTGAGCTCCTGCCAAAATCTCAGTATGGCAGCACAAACTGGCATGCAGCAGATGAGTAAATCAAAGGGTTTACCACAGCCTTGAAGAAAATTGGGATTCAGCACAACAAATCTGACACCTCTTCAATGGCATGATCATACTCTGCAGATTTCAAACTTTCCTTTACTTACTTGTCTCTTGACTAACTGCCTTCAACAGGCATGACCCCAACCACAGCCACAATAAATCAGCTCAGAGATGCACTGCAGAGGGGCATTGCCTTGAAAATTCTACCCAGGAAAGTCTGTACCAACAGCTGGAGCACATTTGCTGTGATTCATACAGTTCCTAGGTATTCCTCACACACCAACTTCCCAGTGGTGCTGAACTACTGCTTTGTCAGTAAAGCTCAACACAAAAAACGCAGAACTAAATCCCAATTCTCAATAAAATCCCTATCCTTCCATCTCAGTGAACACAGTTTGTCAATACTTAGTAATATTTAGCCATTTAAGAAAATATAATGTTGTGCTGTTTATTACTTCATTTCATACAAATACTTAGTTCCCCAATTCAAGAGCCAGGCAGATATTTATGCATTAGCAAAGCAATTTCAGGTGTAACATTTCGTATCACACAGCCATGCATTTAGAAGTATGCTTCAACAGACATTTAACACAACTGCTGGGTATTTCACTAGGTAAGCACAGGGTCTAATAAACTTTAAGATCTACTACCAAATATGAAACCAAAGTGCTATTAATATTCTAATCTACAATCTCCATCCTGAAAGTGTTATATCCAAGAGAGATTAGCCACTTATAAAACTCTGTGCAGTTATAATTTAACATAAAGCAAGTCCCTGCTGTGTTCTTCACTAGCACCAATGCAATGAAATTATGAAGAACTTCCTAATTTTCTTTTTCTGAACAGTAGGGCAATGCCATACTACTGAACTTTCAAAGTAAGATATAAAATACCTCACTGCTTGAACAATTTAAAATCAGAATGAAACAATACTCCACATGAAGACCCTCAATCCATTTCCACATCACTGTAACCGGAACAAGGACACATCTCATGACTGCAATACAAACAAGCACAGGAGCAAAGCTGGTGCCACACCAACCTTCGGACACGTAACAGCATCCAAACACTACTTCAGTACCTATGGTTCTGGTTACCCTGTGCACCCTTACCATCCGCTCATGTTAGGTACTGTCTTGCACACGTGCTTCCCGTGCAAACAAAACAGTCCTCTAGCCGTGCATCCTTAAATTCTATTTTTAGGACTTACTAGGTTCTGTATTTCTTTCTTGCTCTAGTTCACAGTCAACATGAGGTGGAGGATTCCCAGTCATCTATGTGTTACACAATACAGTAAAGCTGTACACTTCTGTTCCCATTTATGCTCCGATTCAAGAAAACAATTTAAAACCAAAACCCCTTACTTCAAGCTCATGAATACCTCCTACGTGCTATAAAGAGGCTTAAGCACACGCATTAGGACTTTGCTGAAAAGAGGTCATTTCCTGAAAGCGATATATATACACTTGGGATTTACTTATGTAAATATGAGTTCACATACATACTGCCCACCTAGGGAACAGGCAGCCAGTAACTGGTATGTATAACACGTGCTTGTAGCTAAACGCGAGAGCACTCTCGCACGCTGACTCCTCATACGCTCTGGTCTGACTAGAGGCATGGCTTAAATTAAATGCCAAGCTCCTTCCTTGAGATTGAATGAATTAACATTATTAGCCAGATAATAACCACAGCATAATGGCCCACTGAAGCTTAAGGCAACATTTCAGGAGAATTTCCTTAGAAATTCAGGCCTGATAGGAGATGCTAATGAGTTCAGAGAAGTAAATATAGCTCTTTAAATAGCAAATGACAACTTGTCTATAACAGTAAGTTTCTCAGCACATTTACAAACGTTTTCGCTTGTGAGCTATAAAGTGACTTTCATTTAGTCGGACTTCAGCTCTCAGGAACAATCACTGTCCTAACACGCCAACAAAGACTGCAAATAAACAAGGGGAGTGCAAATGAAATCCTTGTTAAGGCCTCACAAGAAAGCCAAACCGACACCTTATTTAGTAAGTTCAATTAACCGGCTCTTTTCTAAATCATACTGTGCCCAGCAATGCCGAGAGGCAAATTCCCTGCTCAGAAGCTCTACCTTTCTTCCCAGAAGGAAAGCAGTATTTTCCCTTTCACCAAGCGCAGCCGAGCACCCCAGCAGCTGCTGCGAGCAGAGGCTGAGCTGTGCCACCACGGCAGACTCCTCTACAGCACGGCTGAGCCAGCGCTGACCCCGGCTCCAGCAGAGAGAAACCGCTTCACAGGGTTGGGTGGTTTATGCCCTCACTCTACCACTGTCTCCCACCCTTAGGCAGCAGCAAAACGGACGTATTCCTCTTATAAAAATATTTTCAGAGAGGAAATGCCCATATATCGGTGCCTAACTTTTACTGTAAATCTAATGCAAACGCTTATTGGAGAAGATGCGTTGGTGACTGTCAAAGCTGCACGGCAGAAGAGATGCTGCCCCAGAAAACCGCCATACCCCCCTTCACGAGCCTTAATCTCGTACAGTCTCTGAGGGTGAGCACGAGGCTAATAAAATTGTCACCTCCAGGCTGCAGCAATCAAAACAGAAACCCGTATTTTAGATTCTTCATGCCAGCACATTCAGAGCATGTCAAGTCACTGGGGTGTCCATTAATTCTAATGTACTATATTAAAATGACCAGCATTAAGAGGCCATGCAATTTTCTGCCAAGTATTTTGTTTCACCTGCCAATCAGGGTAGGAAAAGTCCTTTACAAACTGCTACTGATTGCATCCTTGCTTCACTCTTGAGACACCTCTGTCCACCTCATGGCTGCCTCTACAATCAACTACCCTAGGAGAGAGGTTGGCAGGGGTGGACCAAACCAAACAGCGATGAGTCTTTCATTAGTAACCATCGTATGTCAGTCAAACAGCACCACTGGTACCAACAGGGTAAGAGGCACCATTATTCCTAGGGATGGCAACAACAGCACGAATTGCAGAGAGTTTAATTTTCCAACCCCCAAAGAGAAGGGTATGTTTTTAGAAAACACAACTATTGTGGTCTGAGCAAGAAGCGTGAGACACGGCAGTCGCCTACTATTCTGCACAGAGATCCCTGTCTGGATCATGCACGAGTTGCACCTCTGAATCACTTTAGAGAAGATCTGCCTTGGTCAAAGGGACTCCGCAATCACAGAAGTTAAGCAATGAGAAAAAACAGCGCATCACTCAAATGACCTCTCTGCTACCTCCGCCGTCCCTCTAACCTAGACCTGCATCTTGTCCGGGGCAGGTAACCGGGCTTCTCTCCGGCTCAGAGCTACCACCGCACAACTCCAGCACAACTGAGAGGACGCTGTCCCTAACACTCTCCTTGTACCCCCGGTACCCCCAGCTTTCCCCGCTCCCCATGCTCCGCTCCGAGCCAGGACAGGCACACGGAGAAGACGCTTTAAGACAGCGCAATAACTGAGATGCAACTGGAAATATCATCGCTGAAACTGAGGGAAAGCAAACTTTCCCCGTCCCCACGTTAGCCAAACGCAAGCTTGCAAGGCTTCCTACCATCCGGATCAACAGGAGAGGGGAGGAAAAACAGGGGGGAGGGGGGCGACGGACGACCACCTAAATTTTAAAACCGCAGAGAGAGACAGGCAGGGTTTAAAGGAAGAGACAAGGGGGCAGGAGAAGGGAATCATGCAG
>NW_010272702.1:0-25254 GCF_000690775.1 Eurypyga helias
AGAGATTTAACCCTTTCCTGGCTGTTCAGGACCCAGCACAATCAGTGATAATGATCACAAGCAAATTTAGCCATTAACTATGTAAGTTATAATTTCTGTTGATAATCAGCTACAAAACTGTATGCCTTTCACATCTATCAAGCATAAGAAAACCTATCCTTTGTAAGGAACTAATTTCTAAAAAATCAGATGCCTAGAACTTATAAAAAGTTAGGTCAAAGTTTAGTAAAGTGGGGTTGACAGGGGAGAAAGGGCAGAGGATTTACATCTAGAACTCTGATATGCTAAAATTTGGCTTGAAAAGTCATTAGGTCTTTTAGAGGATGCCCGGAAACAGAAGTCTCATTCTGAGGATCAATACTTTGGTATTTTAGGTGACTAAAAGTCACAAGATAACTATTTCCCTCTGCCAAGTACATCTGCACAACAGGTGCTCTACACAGGGAAAATTCACAGACTCTAATGGAAGGGGTTCCACCTACGGAACAATTGTATATTCAAATATGTGATACAAACAAAAAGCCATGGTGAAGCACTGTTCACCTGAGAAGAATGGAACTTCATTCCTCTCTCTGCTTCAGTAACTACAAAAGGTATCATGTCATGGATGTTCAAAGACTTTAAGCTCCATTTTCTGCAAGGGTGCCGTAGCGATTAGTCCGATTCACACTCCAACTAGCTTTGGGAACCACTGGATATTCACAATTTACCCAGATATTCTTGTGTTAGCAGTACTTCTTGTTTCTTTGTATTTTCAAAGGCAAAACATTAAGTTATTTTATTATTACTTACAGTTAGTGGAAACTTGTTATTTTGCTGATACACATGCTTATATCCAATATATACCACAAGGGCAACAATGCAGTAGAGGAACACCAGCACTGCAAGCGTAACAAAGAACTGCGCAGGAGAGGAGAAGTCGCCCTCGAGATTGACATCAGTCCAAGTCCCACCACAGCGTTTTGGGTCTGGCACACTAAACACAACAGTGTTCAACCTGCAAAGATTGTATCCTTCATGTAGTTAGAGTTTGCTACAGTGGAAACTCCCTGCAGCCATGCTTCACAATAACAGTACTTCAGCATTGTGGCCATATAAGTTCGCTCCAAAAGAAAATGTACATATGTATAATTTATTGGTTATACAACACAAAGATTTGTCAAATTATCTGAAGGTCGTTCCCCATTCTACATTGAGATATGCAATAACAGCTTCAGGAGAAGCATCTTAATCTTATGTTTAGAGCAACTGAAGAAAACCCCAGTTTGGAAGCAGACTTCACTAAACAATTTTAGAGACTTAACTAGGTTGGAAACTGGCAGTTAAACAGGGGGATCAGGAATTAAAAGGCAATGGGTTGCATTACAGCTACAAGAAAACGCAAGCACTGGACCTTCAACTATAGGAAGTTTGAGAAACCCTGTGACCAGCAGCAACCAGCACAGAATCACTTCAGATTCCCACTGTCCCCTCCAAACACTGTTACAATGCTGTGTTTTGTGACCAAATTGTATACTTCTGTAGTGGTTTTTACTAGATGGCTTCCAAATCCACTTCTATACTTACACCTATGCTTACTGAACACATATGGAACACCAGCTCTGCACTTCTTGTATCTGTGTTGCTGTAAGAACAAAGAGAAAGCCTTCCTCTCTGTGCTGCCAGAAAGGAGCTTGTTTCTATAAGAGCACTAGAATGACAGTATTTAGTTTTTAAGTACCCAACACACTCACCAAGATCATAGTGGAAAATGAAAAGTGAGTATTTTCCATTCAGTCTTTAAACAAAAATATTATGATAATTACACATCTAAAATAAGATTATCTACACCTCCAAATCAACTACAAACTGATGAAGAAATAGGCTGCTAAGATTAACCGTATTGTTTTACTTATTCATCACCTTCTGTAGTATTCATGCACTGCCAGAGTAGAGCTTAAGGTAGAGTGACAGAAAGCAGCAACACAGCTTATTGCCATCCCTACCTACTTCTTTCTAAAGGGCTCTGACAACCGCAACACTTTGAACAATTATAAACAAAACTGATTTTTTTTTACTGCTGCAGAGAGAGTCAGAGGTTTCACATATTAATTCAGACATATATAGTAAGTATGTATTCACAGGGAGAAAGATGGGAAAAAAGTGAATAAGAAATAATTAGTGTATGAGTGACAACTGAAGAGCTAGCACTCACCTGAATGGATAAGCAAAAGCAGCCGTAACTGTTTTGTTCACGAGACCTTTGCAGGAAACTAGAAGGGTAGTTTCACCTTGAAAGCCTCCACACGTGGCAAAAGCAAAGATGGAAAAAATCTGGAATTGATACACAGACATATTAGTACACACCACTAAAGCTCAAAGGAAACAAGCTCAACCTTTTAGCTGAAATAGCTAATAAAAGCAGGAAGTGGGGACTAAGTTAGCCATGGGAAAGCACAAAGTGATATTAATTGGTAATGGAAAGGTTGAATTTCTATAATCCAAAGACACGAGCAACACCACTAAGAAAAGCTAATTTGAAAGTTCATTTTGTTTGTATTTTTCTTAGCTCTACACTAAATGTTGTGGGGTTTTTTTGAATGCTAAAAGCCAGCACAGTACCTCTTGCAGATCATCAGGAAAGTGTTTTTAGGGGCCTCAGACATCCACAACAGCACAGCAGCATAGGTAGGAGCTGCATGCTCAGAGTACTGCACATCAGCTTGACTTCCCATGTAGCTCTTGTCTTCCCCCTTGTTCACTAGCAAACCCCTAAAACCTCAAGAGTCTAAACACACAACATACACCAGCACAAGTTACTATGACAAACCTGTGATTAACACACAGATTTAACCTACCCACAGAACTGGATACATTAAATATCCAAAAAAAGAGTCTTCTTTCCTCCCAGCCTTGGGAGGCTTGGGCTTGGCTGAAGAGCAGCCTTGCATTGAACATCCACCACCAGCATCATGAGGCAGCCCACCAACACTCACCCCTCTTCAGGCCTACCCAGCTATGACACAGGAGCAGCACCAGCCCTATCAAAGAGAAGGCTCATCCCCATAAGACAAACAAGACTTCCCCCTGCAGTCTGCAGCCCCACTCACCCACTCAAGGACCTTAATGAAGCCTAGAGGCTCCAGGAGCAAGCCAAAGTCCACCTTCAGAGCAGCCATCCTGCAGACCACCAGGAACAGCCCAGAGAGACCCACACCACCACTGACCCACCACCCCAGCCCTCCCCTTACAAAGCCAGGCCCTGCGCTCTGCCCCACCACACCCACATTTACCCCATGCTGAGGACGGCCCCACCCCGTTCCCTCACACCTGGGCTCTTCAGCCCCAAAGCAGAGGCCAGGGGACAGTAGACCCCAGTGGGAGAGGAGAGCCCAGCTGTGTGGGGTGGTCACTGCTGCCATGAGGGACCTTGTGTCCAGTGTGGGCAGGAGCAGGAAGGAATGGCTTTGGCCATTTTGTGGAGGGTGGCAGCAGTGATGTCCTTCCTTCCCCGGGAAGCTGGAAGGGCTACGGTCGGCTGAAGCTAGAAGGTGCTGGAAGGGGCCACGAGGGCTGTGGGTCAGCCTCACGCAAGGCCAGCGGGGAGGGACGGTGGGCAGAGGAGAGCATGCTTTGGAGGATCCTTGTGCCATACCTTGGTTTCTGGGCTTACACATCGTATGAACAAACAAGGCAGGGGCTCTTGACTATTCTTGTGCGGTGGAAGCTTGTCATCAACTACACTTGACTTTTTAAGCTTTAAATAATTTTTGTGATTGTGCTCTCTTGTTGATAATGTTACCCATCAGCAAATCCAAGGAGCTACAACCTGTGCTGAAGAAGAGCTGAGGCCTGTGAGGGTGTCTGCCCTGCTCCCTGACTGGGAGGTATGGCTCGCCAAGGCACCTGCTGTAGTGCTTTCCTGGCTCTGCTTCAAGATCTTCTAGAAACTTCTTTTGGGATTGCTGGGGGACTCCTGGGAACCCTCTGAGGAACGTCAGGACGCCTGGTGCTGCTCCTGGAAGGGGATAGTGATGTGAAGCTGTGGCTGCTGGGAAGATCTAGCAGCTTCTAGCAATCTCTGCGAGCTGCTCCTGGCCAAAGGGTGCTGGGAGGTTTTGTCCTGGCTGAGTCTGGTTATGGCAGCCAGGCAGCCTTGGAGCAGGTGCTGAAGAGAAGCCAGCAGAAGAGCTGGCCTGGAGTGCAGCTCCTGGGTACAGTTAGTGGGTACGGCAGTTTGTGCAGAAGGGGACCAGCAGCCTTCGCAGAGCAGCGTATGCTGAGCCGTGGTGGTGGGCAGACCCCCAGCACTCTCTGGATCAGCTGTCCCTCGTGCATCAGAGGCCTTGGCTTAGACTGGGCTCCTGAGGAATAGTGCAGCTCTCCAGACCTGGGGCCGGGAGAGACAGGCTCCTTGCCTGCAGGAGGTGTGTACAGGTGGAAACTGTGTGTTACTGGGAGCGGTGGGAGGAGGTCAGCAGCCTACACAGCATCAGAGATGGTGAGAAAGGGATCAACTGGACTTTCTCTGAGACCCTGCAGCTTCAGGACGGTGAATCTACTGCGTTCCTATAGGAGGGTCAGGCAGAGTCTGTGCTCATTGGGTTAGGAAATGAAAACTTCCATGAAGGTGAAGACTTGTGACTCCTGGTACCAGAAGGATGGTTGCAGCTGCAGATCTGC
Source organism: Eurypyga helias (assembly GCF_000690775.1). Lineage (NCBI taxonomy): Eukaryota > Metazoa > Chordata > Aves > Eurypygiformes > Eurypygidae > Eurypyga > Eurypyga helias. Next base: position 4,663 of record NW_010272702.1, read on the forward strand.
AGCTACAGAACAAAGCCAGTACCCTGGTAGCAAAGGGTTGGGACCTTTCTCCAATGAATCCTCTGTGCCACCTGGGCCTGAGCTACATAGCAGCACCGGGAGGAAAAGGTGGCTGACGGCAGGGGGAAGCTTGCCCCTGAATGGGATGGAGGCCCCAACCTGCTGACCTGATCTGCTGTCTAAGGAGGTTTGCTGCTTGCCAGGGACTTGGATTGGGGATGTTGTAGGGAGACAAGCTTCAAACCATTAATCAGTGCTGCTCTTCTACATGGGCACCTACAATACTGCCAGGGGAGACCTGGAGCATTTCAAGCATGACTACAACATTGTTCTGGGGTGGCGGTGAACATCTTGGGGGCCCAGGTAGTTTTCTCTTCAATTTTCCCAGGGAGGAGAAAAGGCTTGAGGAGGAGTGAAAAGATCCCACAGGTCAACAATTGTTTGCACAGCTGGTGCTGACAAAAGGAACCATGGAACCATCTCTGAGGACTCAGGACTATTAAGAAAAGATGGGATCCACCTGACCAAGTAGGGCAAAAGCATCTTTTCCAGCAGGCTGGTCAATCTGCTGAAGAGAGCTTTAAACTAGGAGTGATTGATTTGGCATCAGGGGAAGAGATGATGACCCCCATTAAGTGAGGAACTGTTGGGCTCGTTTGGTAAGCAAAGGGCACCGAATGACAAGATTTCAAGGAGAGATTCTGGGAACAAAGAAACAGGGCAGAAGCTTGCCCCCAACCATATGTATGCATATAAGGAAATGCCTACAAAACAGCATTATGAGGAAGCTCTTTTCTGGTAAGTCAATATGAGAGTGTGCCTGTCTGAAGTGTCTGTACGGTAACACATGTAGTATGGGAACAAACAGGAGGAATTGGAGGTTTTTATGTAGCTGCAGGACAATGATTTCATTTGGGTGATGGAGGCAGAGTGGAAAGGATAGCTCATTTGACTGGAATACTGGCATGGATGGATACAGGCTCCTTAAGAAGGACAAACCAGGATGGTGAGGTGCCCTTTATGTGACAGAGTAAAAGAAACACATGGAGCTCTGCCTTAGGATGGATGATGAGCCAGCTGAGAGTTTATGGGTTAGGATTAGAGGGCAGAACAAGGTGAGTGATGCAACTGTGGCTGTCTGCTATAAGCTACCTGATCAGGAAGAAGTAGAGGAGGCCTTCAGATAAGCAGAAGGCAGCCCTGCTCCTTAAGAGGGAATTTAAGCATCTGTTGGATGGGCAGTGCAGCAGGGCACAGACAATCCAGGAGGTTTCTGGAGTGCAGTGATGAAAGCTCACTCATGCAGGTGATGGAAGGGCTGACAAGGTGAGCTGTTCTATGGAGTCGATACTGACAGGTAAGGAAGGACTGGACAGGGCTATGGAGGATGGGGACAACCTTGGCTGGGTTTGCTCTGTGACAGGTGTTATTACTGTGAATAAGCCGTGAGAGGCCAGCCAAGGGCGGGAATACATGAGGAAGCCACGAGGTTGGGGAATACACGTGAGAACAGTAGTAAAGCATCAGTCTTTCATCTGGCCTGGGGCTGAAGTGCTGCAAAACATTGGCAGCAGGGTCTGACATTCTTGCACAGTTTGCTTCGCTGTTCAAGGAGGATTTTCAACCCTGGCTTTCTGTACACCGAGCAAGAGGGGTGCTGAGATATGCCTGCTGCTATGGGCTCCTGGAGGTAGTCCAAGTTTAAAGCTATGGAAACAATGATGCTTTCCTTTCTTTCACTGCTACGTTACAAAAGCAGCTGGTGCCTGGCCTGGCAGCCTCCTCCCTGGCTGGTATCTCCTGCTTTGTTCTCACTCGTGTTTGTGAGCACAACATGAACTGTGCACACATAATATGGTCAATCCCCAGCTGTCAGATGTTGATATGCCTGTCCTTGAGGCTTATATAAACTCTTAAAATTAATAGAATAGGCTTCCTTATTACATGAAAATGACATAATTGATACTTCAAAATACAATTAATTATTATTACTGATTCTATTAATTCCAGTATCTGTAAACGGCTTTTAAATCTGATATAGATGTGAGCTTGCTAGCTTCACTACTAAGATAGTTATTAATGTATAAGCTTGCTGCTGTTAAGATCAACTTATGGATTAGTAACTAATTAATTAGGAATGATTACTGGTTGGTCTGTCTATTGGAAATCTCCAAAAACATGCATTGATGGTACAAAGCACACCTCAGGCAGAGTCCACTGAAGGGTGAGAAAACCTGCATGGCTACCTGTGGAGCTTTCCTTGGCAAAGTGAGGCCATCCTGCAAGTGCTCAGAGAGATGGGAACAGGGTGCCAATTCTCCCAGGACTCTACAGAGCACACAGATATCATCAAGCATATGCTAAATTTAATTTTTAAAACGTTGCGTTGCCTTAATTCTGTCATGGGAGTAGAGTATTCCCGGATGTCTGCAGGCTTTTGAATAACAGAAACAATCAGCCACTCCTTGGAGCAGGCTACTAAAACACTCGTAGTACTGTTAGGAATCATAGCAGGGTGTCACAGGAATGGGAACCCCCAAGGTGGTAAGAGGGACCTAAACCACCAGCCTGCAGAAAGCACCTTGCATTTCCAAATGAAGGTGACAAGGTCTGGGGGGGTCTGGAGGTCCTGCCTGTGCTCTGGTGTGGTCCGGAACACAGCCTTGGGAAAGCTGTGTCTCCTGCAAATGCATTGCTCTGTGGTGCCACCAGCCCTTTTGTATGGCAGAGACAGCGCATGAGCCTTCATCCTATGGCTTTGGGGGTGGTACTGCCTGAGTACCTCCAAGATAAGGTTTAAGACAGAAAAATTAGTTACCTCATTAGTTACAATGAATTTATAATTTGACTTCATAAGATACATCATTGGTTGATGTTGCAACAGGAGAATAGTAAGCTGTGATTTTGGTGCTGAAATTAATCCCTCTTAAATGCAATGGAGTGGAACAGTGGATGCAAATTAGGGAAGAAGACCACAGCAGAGCTATGCAAGTCTTCTAGGGTCTCTTATGGGGATATTGCCATGGTCCAACTAAAACTTGCATTAGTCTGGGCTGTGCAGGTCTTAAAGGATCAAAGTGCAGTGGGAGAGTCTGTGGAACTGACAGTGGTTTTCCTGTATTTCATGGTGGTGTTTCTAAAGCAGCTGGTGAAATGCTCTCTCATCTTGTGAGGGGCTGTCATAGAATTACATGAGCATTGTTCAGGAAAACATACCCTATGGGAGACTATCTATGCTCCCTACTCTCCATGTAGTACATGAATCTCACAAAAACCCCTCCATGATCCAGAAGAGCAGTGATGAGGGTTCAAGCCACTTTGATTAGCTTAGCTGCCTGAATAGCCAGTGCCTTTAAGGAGTAAAATAGAAATATAAAAGAGGGACAGACCAAGGTAAAAGATGGAAAATCTATTTACTCACCATCTCCATATCCTTCCTGCCCAAGAAAAACTGTTCCATATATGTGGCATAAAAAGTCTTAGTTCAGTCTCAATGAACCAAGCAACTCCCTGTCCCCTGTCATGGTTTAACCTCAGCTGGCAATTAAGTACCACACAGCCGCTCGCTCACCTCCCCCTCTCCTCCAGTGGAGGAGCAGAATCTTCCACTTAAACCTTGAATAAATACATATAGGCACTTGTTTGATTCCTTTACTTTTCCACTTGTCAGTTAAAAACATTTCATTATATGAAACATTCTTCAAAAATACTCTCAGCCCTGATTGATATTCCATTCCCTCACCCCACCCAAATATTTTTCAGTGTCAGAAGTCTGGTATGGATGTACTCTGAACAGTGTTGTAGCTGTGGGGCCATTAATTCAAAACTGGAAAAGGCTCTTAATTTTTCACTCTGTATAACTTATCTCTCTGCAGGGGTTAAAAGTATTTTGGAACTTTTTTGCTGGTGGATTGCATTCCAAAATGATATCAAACACTTTAAATATAAATAGTAATTCCACAGGGCTAATTTCCTAAACTGAAACCAATTCTGAATCAAATCTCCACGAGGAAGAATTTAAGCAGGTAGGCTGTATACTGTTTAAGAGCTCTGAAAAAGCCCACTATAGGGAAAATTTTGCTTGGCAAACCAGTTTGGCTTAGAGAGAAAGTGACAGAAGTATAAAAATTACATTAAAAATCGGAGAAAGGAGAAGTTGGTAATAATGAATATAAATTAGAAGGCAGCCTATTGCAGAGAAGTGATAAGAAAGCAGATGGACCAAGGTACCGGTATATGGTTTACAGCCTTGCAAACAACAGCAATGCATTTTTTTTCAAACATGGGAGGAAGAAAACAGATTATACAAAAGTGAATAAATAGCAGTGATGGAAATCAGCTAAAAAAAAAAAAAGAGGCAAATAAAAGAATAAAAGGCAGGAATGACCAGTATTATATTCTGTATTTGGGAAAAGCAGGGCAGTATTAATATGCTAATCGTGTAATAAATCCTTTCCACTCCAGCAGGGCTCAGGGGGTGTTGAGTCACATCTGCTAAAGCTTTTAGTTGTCAATACCCAGCAACCTCGGTTTGGACGGGGCTGATAAAGGGGCTCTCTTAGTGTGAAGAGCGATTGCCGGTCATCTTTGAAACACTGGTCAAGATCCAGATGTCTGATGTTATGGCAATATAGACCTATCCATTGATCACTACTCCTAGGAAAAAAAAATGGGGTGACTGATGCAGGCCCCTCTTGATAGAGAATTTAATTAGAACGATATAGTTAATGTCAAGCTACATGGCCATCTGGGAGTCAGTTTTTGCTGATTAAAGAATGCTTAAGCAGAGATGATCAAAAGGCAGGGCTGATAATAGTTGTCAGTGTAACATACTTTAAAGTTCTGCAAGATATTTGACCTGGTACTTGGTGGCTCTAGATGGATATAAAACCGATGTGAACCACAGATTTGATTAGAAACCAGGTAACTGATAGCCCTTAAACTGGAAATCAATATTACTAGTGAAAAAATAAAAATAATTTCTCAGTACACTGTGTTCCATTCTCTGGAAAATAAAAAGGAGGACACGACTGTGAGGTTTCTGCAGCTGGACTCATGGTGTCAGATGATTCCATGGGGGAAGCCAGTGGGAATTGCAGCTGCCCTGGGGACACACATCTCTAAGGGAGACGGCAAAGTGCTAGAGGCCCTGTGCAAGGAGTGAGTTGGGCTTCCTTGGGAGCATTGTGAAGCAGTCTCATTTGCTCATGCTCACAGTAGACTAATTCAAACTACCTGATGATTAAGGGTCACAGGGAGCTCATTTTCTTAGACTGAAAGATCTTGGGTGGTTTAGTGTAGCAAAAGAAAGGGTAACTGAAGGTATTACTGCTGGCTTGAAGTACATGAGGGAGTAGACCCAGGGAAGGCAGAGAATTATACTAAAAGACCATTTTACCACAGGAATCACTGCATATAATCAAAGAATATAACTTATGCTGGATATAAAGTCTAAGTATGTGATTCTGGAAATGTCTTCCAGCAAAAGGAAAACACTGGAAGTTGTTTGAAGAAAGAGTTCAGAATATTTACAGTATTGCTGCTTGTGATAGCGTTAGAAAAAGACTTAATTATTCATGATGCTCTTTTCCCATCCTAATCCCCTACGCAGTCCAAGCAAGGATTAATTCAGGGAAGTCCTGAGCCCTGTGTTTATAGATAAAGCAAGTGTGCATGATTAAGTTAATACTTATCCGGCAGGGGAGACACCACTGCACGGGACCGCTCTGCCCACAGTACCGTCTATTCAGCAGCTCTGCCGTCAGTTTGGGAACTCCAGGTGGGGAAAGCGCTTTCCTTCCTCCAAAATTAACCGAACCTCACCCGTCAAATAGCTGTCTACAGGTAGTTTCTTGTGATGTAACAGGCCGCATTTTTCTATCCATTTTGTTAGCTGTATGTCTCTTTTCTAGTACCATTGCGTCATTTTATTTGCTCACGCACTCTGATGTTTTAAATATTTCCTCTTTAGACCAGTTAGTATACTTATTATTCCATTTGTTTGTCTTTTGGCTCTAATAACAACACTAAGTTATATTGCTCGTTTTCCCTGATTTCTGTGGCACCCCACTGCCTTTTCTCCAAGACTTTTTACATCATTGTTTAACGTTGCCTTTTGCTAAAAGTCCTTGAGATATTTTTCACTGCATGTGCCATTCATCTATCATAGCCAAGCATTTTTAAGTTCTGTGGTTAATACAAGTTAGGTTTGCTGAAATACCATATCAAATTATTTAAAATAAATTTTAGGTATTTGACACTGCCTTTACTTCATTTACATATAGTAGCTTAATTACTTCTGAACTATTATGTTGCTTATTAGTACCCTTGCTGCCTTGAATCTTAGTTTTCTACTGCTGCACGTGTAAAAATTCTTATTATTCTCCTTGATCCCTGTGGAAGCCACTGAAGGGCAGGTAGTCACGTCCCCTAACTCCTCATTTCTGTGCACATTTCCAAAGGGCAAGAGGGAAGGCAGACCTTCCCAGGGAGACAGTACGGCCTCTGGAGAATGCTGCAGAGCAGCAGCACTTGCCTCCCAGGTAGTGTGATTTCCACGTGGGATCACAATCTACAAAGGAATCCTGCGGCTTAATTTTCATAGCTCATCACTTTGTAGGTGTTAGCTAGGTAGCTGTGGGATCTGCCCTGTACAGTATGCCGATCCGTGCCTTGCTCTGTCAATACACCTTGGAATGTCGTTGCTGAAGACAGAGGTCTGGAGTGTAACAATTAACTGTAAAAGACAAAGGATATGATGTATGCACTTGGAATAAAAATTCTAATTTACACTGTGGATTTATGAATCTTCAGCCAGAATTAATTTAGCTGCTTACTGGAAGGATTTTAGCTGGCAGTGCTGAGTGGCTGCAGAGCTGTGCACACAGAGTCCTCTTGTACCATCTAGTGGCCTGCTGTGATAGTGCGCACCGTGGAAATTAACCCATTTTCAGGGTAAGGAGGTTATTATTAATTCAATAAATTACTATTAATTTATATTTGTCACTTGTGAAACCCAACTGAATTTCTTGGATGAAGGGAAGACATTAAGAATGCCATAGATTCTGATTTAAAGTGGAGAGCATGGAGAAAAGCTGGTATGACGTACTCCCTACATAGCGCTAGGCTCACTGAAGCCTAGCGTTTACTACTATGTGTGACCTGTATCTTACGGCAAAGCACACTTCCATAGTGCTATTAATTTACTTACTGATGAGTCTAGAAATCAGAAAACCCCTTCCCTTTCTCCTCCCTTCATTTTCTGCCAGCAGCCTCTGAGAACTAATGTAGTAAACTCAGTTATCATGTGTCATTCCACTTTCGGGGACTATCCTTCCTTCACACTTCAGCTTACTGCTGTGTTTTCCAGTGCTTTATGTGCTGCTCGGTTGGTACTGACAGTTAAATAAACATACTCCCTCCATGGCTGCACTGATCTCTGCAGACGTTTATACTGTCACACATTTGAATTGATCAGGATGAAAAATAAACCCAGGACTAGGTTCTGTTTTTGCTACCGAATAGATGTGCAAAAGCTTGTGCTGGCACAAAGCAAGAGGTAGTTTGGAGCAAGATCCCATGAGTGTTCAGAACTGAAAGAGCAGGAGAATTTGGCTGCCAGCAGAAAATTCAGGGTGGGACAAAATCCATTGGGAGCTCTGAAAAGTACTGAACTGGACTCGGGATCAGCTCAGATCTACATACCAGTTGCAAAGGGCTTGTGGGAGTGAACTGAGTGTGAGAATCAAAGAAGCTTTAAAATGTGCCCATTTATCGGATGGATGGATGGATGAATGGACAGACAAAATGCAGCACCCACTCTACATCTGAACTACTGCTGCTGTGCTGCTGTGCAGCTCATGCTGCTATAAACATTGTTTGCATTTCTAACCAGAACTTATTAGAATTTTATGTATAATTAATTATACAACTAAGCTGACTGCATTACTTTTTTTTCTTCTTTATTTTCTTGAAGGTTCCTGATTTCCCAACTGTTGACAAAGGATGTGTTAATGACATCATTATGAAGTTCTGTTGTTTACTGTTTTCTTCAACAAGTAGTAATTTTATTGACTTTGGCAGAGAGACCGGTGTTTTGCATGATTTCAATAGATTTTGTGACACAGAGGCATAATATAAACCAAGATGTTCCAGAATATACAGAACTATTACTACCAGATGGAAATAGTCCTGAAGCGTTATTGGACTTGAAAAAACAAAAACATTTTAGGACTCAGCTTAATCATCTTGAAAACAATATCTAAGTATAAAACACTGTTTTCTGAGAAAACAATGGAAGGATATAAATAGTAATTATTTCAGATCTTGCTACTTTATTGTCTATGAACATATTTAGAATATGCTAGTCTTTAAAAGACTTGCCAACAGACTTGAGTTAGTGAGCTAACTATTCAAAATAATTTGAATCTGAAATGCAATATTTCTGATTCTAAACCAAATCAAGGAAACTAAAACTCAGAAGAGTATTCTGGCAGCAAACTTAAATATACATGAATTTAGAGACAGTAGATGTTGGCTGACCTTATCTGTAGAGCTGGTCAAATGATTAGTTGTGATTTTCAGATGAATTCTAAATTTATCCTGCTGACAATAGCTTATGCAATCAGTGGATAATGAGCCCTGACACATGACAGGTTTATAACTCAAATCCGGGTCATGGACATCAGGCCACAAAATAAAAATTAATCTATTCAACAGTACAAATATTTCTCATTCTAAATGGTGAGAAAGGAAGTCTTGTGTACTTGGGTAGAATAACTGTACACAAATACAGATGGTCAAGCAGGTATTATTTGCCTGCCAAATGAGACACAATAGATATTCTTAAAGAATCTGTTAAGAACTTGGAAGCAATGAAATGCACTGGGTAGATTGTATCTTTTAGATCACAAATTGCAAAAATACATATGGATTAAATAAAATGCAAACAGCAATGAGAAATGAAAACTGAAATAGAGAGCATAATAAAATTAAAGTCTTGCTATGTAGTTAATTCAGTTATCATCTGACTGGATTAAATTTTCTGGAAAACAAATCCAAAAGCAAACAAGTCTCAAGCACCCTTTGTAAATAAAAAAGCCTTTCTTATTGTCATTAAATGGAAATTCTACTCAGTGAAAGAAAATAGTTCAAAACTTTGTAGCATTCCAAATGCAAGGCTGAGCTCTCTTCCTGATTCAAGCCAAGAGTTTGGCCAAGTCCAGCTTCACATTAAAAAAGCAAATGGTATTCTTGGCACTGTAAATTGGTAACCACGTTTAATATCCTTCCTCCAAAACTGCTTCAGCACTTGACATTTAAAATGAACAGAGTAGGTGCATGGTGACCCCTGTCCTTTTCTTGCTGCATCCAGAGTCAGGGAATGAATTCGGCCACTGCCCATGCCTGCCTGTCACACTGCAGACTTCAACAGGAGTTTGCTTTTGGCAGAATATGGAGCAAATGAGGATAACAGTTGAGAAAGAAGATACTGCCAAATTATCCTAGAAAAACAATACTGCAGAGAAACCAGAAGAAAAGGACCTCCTATAGGCTACCTAACAAGTCCAGACCTTCAGATACTTTTAAAAAATAAAAAAACCCTGTTCCTCACAGAAATATTTTTTAAAATCAGGTTTAATATTTGCTTAAAGAATCTTTCCAGCTTACTTTTTAAAAGTCTCCTTACCTTTCCAGGGCCTTAACAATGTGGTGAGTACACTTGTATAAATGCAGTGTAAAGTAAAATGCAGAAGAAAAGGGTTTCCCAAGATCCTTCTCCTGCAGTAAATTAAATGTGGCCAGGGACCTTCCTGGAGCTGGAGCCCAGCTGACATGGTGTTATCTGACTCTCCGCTCATAAAACATCAGCCTCCAAACCATGGTGGCTGTATGACCTGGTGGGAACCATCTCTGGACCATCTTTGTTCCTAAACTGGGAGTCTGGAATTATCTGGGAGCATGTCCATGTGTCCAATTCCTGCCCCAGTGTACCTGACCTGTTTGCTGACCGACCGTGCCCTAGGGCAGGTAGCTCTCCTTGCTATTCTTGAGCTTTCTTAGCATTTTGGTGGGAGGGTTGGAGCACCCATAGAGAGAGAAGGAGTTTCCTGGGATTTCCTTCTAGTTCCCTGTTGCAGCAATTCTCATTGCTCTCCCACCTCTCCAGGCGCCTAACTGCTTGTGTCAGTCCTTGCAAGCCTGATTTCTCCCTTCAGCCATCACCTCCCTCCTTCATACCGCCTCCGTTTTTCACAGGATCTCATGTTAATCAATCCCAGGGGAATTTTTCCAGCCTCCTGTGATGGGAGATAGAAGGCAGCAGGAGGCTGGCAAGAAGCCAGGCAGTCAGAGGAATAATAATGCTGCCTTGTCTGCTCCAAACCCGTTTTATTGTAAGCATCCTGCTGTACAAGCCATTTTATGAGCTATTCATCATATTCACAAATGAGCCCTTTACTCTGAGAAAATTTTGAAGAACAGAAAGCTTAGATGGCAAGTCTAGGTTGCCTAATTATGTGGTCACTCTGGGGTCGTTTATGCATACTGGTGCCGCTGTCATTTTTGTCCTTCAGCAAATCTCTGCATGTCAGTAGGGCACAGCCAGTAACACGTGCCTTACGTGGGCACAGCGCTGTAAAGCCTCCTGCTCTGCCGTGCTGGAAGAGATGCCCGCCGTGCTGTCACCCCACGGCCATGGGCTGCTCTGCCTGTGCTTCTGAACACATCATTTAAAACAACCAAACCCGGGAGTCGGTTCTAGGAACTAATACAGCTCGTGTTTCAGCGCTGGAAAGGCTGTGTTTTGACTAGCTTCCTGGGGATTTTTCCAGTAGTCGGTTTAATCAGTCTTGCTGGTAGTGTCAGCCCCAGGCAGTATTTCGGTAGTGCGTATTAGTGAAACATAAAGCTGGAACAACCTCTGAGGGCCATGGGCAGCAAACAGCTTGGCTGGTTCTGCAAAGGCATAAATCCACTGTTATTTCCTCCCTTCATCCCTTCTGCACTGAACATGCACCAAATTCTGGGCTATACATAGTGCCTAAAAACTCTACCTTCTCCATGTTTTCCTGTTAACATCCAAGAGTGGGATTTTTTGAAGCTCCCTCAGACAGGTATATATAGGCTTGGCACATAACATATGTGCACATAATTTACATCTAGCTATAAATTTCAAGCGCCTGATTAAAATGCATATTGTTAACGGAAGGCAGAATTTAGGACCTAAGTGTTTTGACAAAACCTTCTGTAAGATGAAGCTTCGATGTTTTTCATTAAGTTGATATAAATCCATAATAACTCCTTGGAATTCATATCCTAAAAAATGGATGCCATTGAGCATGTCTTGTGGAAATAGGTAGCTTTAATTAAAGAATTTGGCTTCAGTGCAAAAACGTGAATGTAAAAATCAACGCAAATGGGAGCAGTCATATACAGAGGCATGAGTTCTTGAGGGAATACTCTGCTCTTCTGATCTAGTGGAAGGTGTCCCTGCCCAGGGCAGGGGGGTTGGAACTAAATGATCTTGAAGGTCCCTTCCAATCCAAACCATTCTGTGATTCTATGATTCCATGATTCTCTGTATACATCAGATGAGGTTCTCGTCTGGACCGATACTAACAAAATTGGATATAAGGAAGAAATTTTTTATAATGATGGTGGTGAAGCACTGAAACAGGTTTCCCAGAGAACTTGTGGATGCCCCATAATTGGAAATATTTGAGGCCAGGTTGGATGAGGCTTTGAGCAACCTGGTCTAGCGGAAGGTGTCCCTGCCCATGGGAGGGGGATTGGACTAGATGATCTTTAAAGGTCCCTTCCAGCCCAAACTATTCCATCATTCTATGAAAAGTCATTATTTCTCCCAGATACATGGATTCAGCCTTTCCCACCAGCTTTTCTCTGCATGAGACATTATAACAGCCATGGGATTCATTGAGTTGCACAACAGATCTCCATCTTTTTTGCTACAGTTCCACTGGTGGATGGAGTCCCTCACCAAAGCCCATGTGTCACAACCCATTTGAGGCTGGAAGAAACAGCTTCATAGTTTTAAGTGTCTTTCCCCTGGATTTGGGTACTGTCAGAGAACAGACTATGGAGTAAAACAGGCCTCAGATCTGATCTAGTACGGACATCGCTCTGATGGATTTTTGCCCAGGCCTTATACATAAATGTATATCACTTTAAATGTAAAATTCCCCATCTCACACTGGTGACACTCCTCTTCACATGCTCACAGTAGACTAATTCCTAAGTAGCTTTTGTTTTAGCCTCTTTTTGGCAAATGTCCGTTGCCAAGTCAGAGGGGTTTAATGGCTTGGCACAAGATTCAAGGGGTGCTGGAGGGGTCCCAGCTGAACTGTGATTGAATGTCAGCAAGCCATTAGCTGAGATTGTTTATTCCATGCTGACTGCTTTACTTCCACTTAAACTGTTCCATTAAAATAAATGTGCTCTTCAGAGAGCAAGCGGACAGACCTTGCACAAGGCTCAGTTCACTGTGAAGCCCAGCAGCTTGCAGTACAGATCTGCCTGGCTCAGCCCCAGCCTGCCTGGATGGGAACGTAGTCATGGGATGTGTGTTGAATTGGCTGGGATAGAGTTAATTTTATTCACAGTAGCTAGTATGGGGCTGTGTTTTGGATTTGTGCTTAAAACAGTGTTGATAATATGGAGATGTTTCGTTACTGCTGAGCAGTTCTTACACAGAGTCAAGGCCTTTTCTGCCTCTCAACACCAGTGAGGGAGCTGGGGGTGCACAAGAAGTTGGGAAGGGACACAGCCAGGACAGCTGACCCCAACTGACCAAAGGGATATTCCATACCATATGGAGTCATGCTCAGCATATAAAGCTGGGGAAGGAGAGGGAAGGGGAGGAATATTCTGCATGATGGACCTTTTCTTCCCAAGTGACCATTACGCGTGATGGAGCCCCGCTTTCCTAGAGATGGCTGAACACCTGCATGCTGATGGGAAGTGGTGAATGAATTCCTTGTTTTGCTTTGCTTATGTGCATGGCTTTCACTTTACCTATTAAACTGTCTTTATCTCAACCCACGCGTTTTCTCACTTTTACACTTGTGATTCTCCCCCAGCCCACTGTGGGGGAGTGAGTGTGCAGCTGCGTGGTGCTTCATTGCTGGCTGAGGTTAAACCACAGCAGCCGTCACGTGCCGAGGCCAGCCTGGAGCGCTGCCTTGCCAGTTAAGACACGGCAATATCCTTTCACACTCACAAGACCCTGACATGCTTCTGTCCAAAGAGCTCTGCATACTTGGCAGCAGGCCTGCTTGTGATTTTCCAGCGGCACTGTTCAGCGACTGCTGCCGTTAGCTTTGGCAGATGCAAGGAAAACATTTTGTAACCCTGGAAAATTCCCAGTACCTACACTCCATCTGACTGGATAACAACATCCTCCTCCAATGGCATCTCTGGACTGGGAAGCATCAAGGAGCATAAGCAATAGGCTAGAGCCCTAGAAAAGGAGGAAGAAGGTCAGGGAGAGAAGAAGGAAAGAGCAAGGAGCAATTGTTTCTCTCTTAAAGAATTTCAGGATATTATTTCTTATTCCAAGTATTTAAAAGTTAATAGTTGGTCCTCAAAACCATGACGTTTATAAGCCATACAGTTTGCTTAGAAATCAGGTTCTTGATACAGCTGAGATTTCTTTTCATTTGTCTTCTGATCCTTTACCTTTAGGAGGTGACATTTGCCAGCTTTTCTCTTCAGGCTCACTGGCTAGAAACCTACTTTTAACTGTCATGAAAGCTGAGACCCTCACGTAATCATATGACTCCAGGAGCTGGGGATAGGAGAAGTACATTGCGTCCCATGGCATCAGCCATCAGAGTGCTGGCAATGCTGCAAAATTTCCCTGGAGAACTCATCCTGCCGTGCTTAATGTCCCAAAGATAATGTACAAAGTCTCAGATGAGCTGAAGGAGCAATCTAAAGGTCACATTCGGCCCCGTGCGGTGAACCAGCACAAGTCTATAGATCACGTATCTCTCAAGTAGGACCTCTACGTCTAGGCAATGCTGACATTCATGTTGACCTCAAGGCTGGATTGAATTTCACTCAAGGTGCCTTCAGAAGAGCCAACAGCTCTATTCATGACTGCAAAAGTGACTGGAAGCAAAATCTCAGAATGAGAAAAAGGTTTGGGTGTTTGAGGTTTTTTTAATCATTCTGATAGATGGTTTATTTTCCCCAAATCTCTCTTGTGTCGACCATAAATTGTATCTACTTCAGAAAGTATCTTTTGGGTGAAGGTAATGATACAATATGTACAGAGAAGAAAAAGACGTGAAATGTTTTGGTTGATGTATGTTACATGTACAAAATATACATGTATAGAAACAAAGATTTCATTTGCATGTTTTCAATCAAAATGCTGTAGTTTTTAATTTTGAAAGCACAGTTTATTCTGAAATCTGCCTTATTTAATAACAAAGCTAGATTAAAACCTGATCAGACACAGAACATGTCATATTGAATACAAAAAAATCTTTTGTCTGTGTATGAATGAAACGTGTTTTATTTCAACTGCCATATTAAGGAAATCAGTCCTCAGCATGGGAATCATCTCAGACACCCTGACAATGCAGAAGGTTTTCCAGGAGCCTGCTGGAGGGATGCAGAGCCCTCACAACTGCCCACGCTGTTGCCAAGTCATTAATGATTGCTGCTGCAAGAGCTGCCTTGGGCAGAGGAGGTCACATTGCACCTGGCTGCTGCCTCCTGCTCCAGCCAGTGCAAGGGCACGTTGATTTGAGCCAGAGCTTGTGCAAAAGCCTGTGGGGCAGCCGGGGTGCTTATGAATTTTGGAATCAGCTGGCAGTGCATTTTCTGTATTTCTTAGGGTAAACACTCAAGCACCATTGCCAATAGCCCTCTTATGGGCATCACCAGCACCACAGCCAAGCAGAACCTACTTCTCTTGGAGTGTGTGTTAGCTCTTCTGTCATATTATGAGAATTATTATTAAGGAAAGGAAAAGCAATAAGAAGCTGTCAACATCTAGGGCTTTTCACTATTATTTGCACAGCTAGGCAGAGGGTTTCATTATCTTGAAATCTTCATCAGGAAGAAATTCTTCATGGAGAGGGTGGTGAGGCACTGGAACAGGTTTCCCAGAGAAGCTGTGGATGCCCCATCCCTGGAAGTGTTCAAGGCCAGGCTGGATGAGGCTTTGAGCAACCTGGTCTAGTGGAAGGTGTCCCTGCCCATGGCAGGGGGGTTGGAACTGGATGGTCTTTAAGGTCTTTTCCAACCCAAACCATTCTGTGATCTTCTGGGTTCTGGAGCAAGTTTGGGCTGAAGATTGTACGAATGATTGGATTTCTTGTCCCCATTTAGGTTCTCAGGTCTGGGAGGAAGGGGCATATACTGCAAGAAGAGCCCTTGGTTACCCCAAGAGCCCAGAAAACTCTGCCTCAGCAGCATGTTTCTGGGCACAAGTACTGAGTGGCAGATTATATGTACATTTTGCTGCCTTGATGTATTCCCAGTACCTTTCCTGTGGCAGGGGATGGGGCAGAGTGCCCCAGCACAGGGTGAGGTGACATGCCTGGTTGTGGTTTAGCACAAAAATAAAACAAAGAGTGATGGAACATGCTCAGACAGGAAATCACTTATTTCCTGGTGCAGCTGCTATGACAGCAATGTTGATGTTGGATCATCTGTAGCAGAAAGAAATAAAGTAAGTTAGTTCAGTGAAAACAGGGCCTGATTTCTGTACAGATGAGTCGTCACTTCACTCTGGAAGGTGGTTTTCTGCAGCATCTATAAACAAAGCATCGACCATGCAAGCTGATGGAGGTGGACAGCTGTACATTTATCTTCTTTATCTACAAGATGCACAGCTCTGAGTGAGGAAAAAATAGTGATTTAATTCTGTTTGCTTGAACACAGTAAGAGACGAGGAGGGATTCTCCAATAGCACTTGAGGCAGTTTCATTTCCATTGCTCTTGAGATAGAGATTTATAGTCCTGTCACTTGACGGCAGCTGCTTGCACTCTTAACTCCTGTGCTGCTTTTGGGGAAGAGAGTAATAGTCTTCATTGACAAAAAAATCTCTGGTCATTTCCTGTGGGAAAATTTAGGATTTTCTGGCATGAGAGCTGGCTTGGTTAAAGTCTTCACTGAAATAGGCATGCTTCTAAGAAAGATGGTACACTCTCTGCTCAACCCACTGGCAAAAAAGATGAACCTCATCCTGGCAGATACATGTTTGTTTGTTTCTCTTTTTCCTCATAATTTGCTTTCCATGTGTTACCAAGAAAAGAAAAGACAAAAAGAGCTGTCATTTCATCAACGCTTTCTCCAGCACCGCAGGCCATTTTTAGCTTTCCAACAAAGTGGGAGCAGGGAGTATTTGTGAAGTTGTGTGGCAGCAATTGACTGTAGCGGAAAATCAATACTCCCCATCAAACCAGCTCAATAGCCTCGTGTGCAACCCCGGCGGTTTCATTTCCAGATGCTATGTTTTGCCCTCGTAACATTTCCAGTTGCCATTATTGACATGAACATTATGTTCTGCCTGCAATCAGTTCAATTTGGTTGGTGTATGTAACAGGCTCAGGTTAATTCACCTTCTTTAAAATGTGCGGAAAAGGAGACCCGTGCCAAAGAGTTGGCGATTCCTTGTGAAATGGTGTACGAGACTGAGCGATGAGGTACGGACAGCAGCAATGTGCATCTACTGACTCGAAAGGACCTGTGTCTGATTTATAGTGATCTATATGAGACCAGAGTCAGGCACAGCCACCCTGGGGGTTTTCAGGCCCAGGAGAATGCCTGGTCTGATATCCCACGTGACCTCGCTCGGAGCAGGAGCTCAGCTTTACCCTTCCAGCCTGATATGCTGATTGTGTGGTCTCTTTCACTGGGTTGTCCAAAAAGAAGCGGCACAAACTCAAGATCATGAGGGTGATTTAGAAAACAACGTGACTCAAGAAAAATAGTTTTATCTTCTGTTATTTTTGTTTGTTTGTTTGTGGGGTTTTTTTGTAGTTTCTTGAACATCCAGAACCACATTTTTAACATTTGCTTTTAACTCCAAGGGATAGGAATTTTTTGAAAGTGAAGGCTGAGATTCTCACATAATCCCAGGACTCCAGGAAGTGCATTAATCAAGGCTGGGACCCAAAATCAGACTCACCTGCCTCATGCCCCAGGGTCCAGGATGCTGCCCCTGTAGCTGCTACGTGCCTTGGACTCACACTCCCTGGGGCATGTTCGGCAACTGCTTTGCAGTTCCCTGCCTTGCTCCTGGCAGCAAAGGATGAACCAGCAGCAGCAGCAGCATCCCCACCTCCTCCAGAGTTTCCTGTTCTTGTTTAAAAAGTAGGTCTTTCCATGAAAAATATTACATTTGTTTCTGTTCATCTACATGGTATCTCCTTCTCCATTCCTTATATTCCTCCCAGCCATCCCTGTGCTCCCACATTAAACCCATACGTGCCACGACGGTCTCGATGGATTTATGGACAGGGGCCAGCCCATGCTGGCCCATTTTCCAGGAGGCTGCCACAACTCCTGGACCTGTCCTGGTGCTTCCAGGCCAGCACTGGGAGCTTCATGAAATCCCTCCCTGTGACTGTGCCTACCACAAGCGTGCATCCCGCCGCTCAGTCCAGACATGGAAAATTTGCTTGCATCCCCTTGCAGACAAGGTAGGTCATACCCAGCCACTACCTGGGTTGGTGGACACGTGTCTCCTGGAGCAGAGGCACATCCACATATTCCTCACTAACCACTGTCAAATTCAGCTTAGCCTCAGCAGTATGAAGTTGCCCAGCAAGACTGAGACCCACATCAACCTTTCCCTGCCTGAAATCACTCCAGAGGGAAGTCCATCTACTGCCATTAAAAAGAAATACCATCAGTGAGAGACCAGCGGTTGCACTGCAGCAGTGGTGACAACTGACACAGTAACATGCATGATGCAGGGACTTTTTCGTGCACTTGCTGTGCTGTCATTCGTGCTGCCACACGCTCTCCAGGGTAACCCCACGGTGAGGACGGAGATGGCAATGTCCCCACCAGCTGGCTGTTGGCTGGGGACTGGATACCCAGCCTGGGAACACAAAGGGAGGGAGGTCCCTCCCCCTACCCTCCTGCCCACCAGTGCCCCAGCACAGGAATGAGGAGGCAGGCAAGGACCATGATGCAATGTGAGGCAAGTCCTTACAGAATGGGGTGGCCCTTCACGTAACCAAAGCTGGAGCTAAAAACATGGAGATCAATTGATACCGGCTTCTCCCACAATGCACAATCCCATCCCATAGTGCCAAGTCAGACAAGCAACCTAGCTCCATCATACTGCTCAAGCCAGCCGTGCAGGCATTCGGTTGTCACCTGAGTGTCAAAAAGACATGGATGTGCTCCTGTGTGCATGGGATTATTCCAGTAGTCCCCACCTCCAGGAACCAATTCCAGCCTGAGAGTACACCCTGAAGGCTTCACTGCAGAGATGCAGCACTGACTCAGGACTGTGCTGGTGGGGACATCCTCAGATTTTGTTGTCCTTTGGGGAGGACAAATTCAGCCTTTTGCTCCAGGTGATGTCGACTCTGGCTCTTGGCCACATGCATTTCTAGATCCTAACTAGAGTGTTCCTATGTGGGTTTCTACCTAATTTCTGTTATGATTAGTGGACATTACAAAGTATTTCCTCACTGAAGGCCTCATAGACCTACCAAGAGAAAATGCCCCCAAAAAAGCAAGCAGGCAGGGAAGCGGCACAGCCCCTGTTGAGGTGGCGTTACGGTCAAGAGGCAAAGCTGGGTGTGATGCATTGTGCCTGTGCCACAAGGCTACAGCTGACTTAAATTTTTATGGCAGTGAATTTTTTATGACCCTTGAATTACCTGATTCAGATGTAGAACAGCCTTCAGATCTCTCCCTCTCAATCTTCACTGTATTTATTAGACGTGTTTAAGCATAATACACTTGATTCTTGCCTACTGTTAATCAAGTACAGCTTTGTGAACTTAAAAAACCCCACAATACTACTCTATTCCTGGCTATTCAGGAAAATGTTAAGCTAATCTGCAAGGAAGCAATAAAATAAGTGGTGAGTGATTTTTTGAAAAGCAGACATTAATTACAAATGAAGATGCCTCATGCACAGCTGCCAGGGAAAGCAGATCGGAGACAATCAGCCAAGAGAGGGAATGGTTTTGTCTTTCTGGGTTTCAAACAGAGACATCTCTTGCTCCAGCTGAGGACCTGAGCAGGGGCAGGTTTGCACTGACTGTACACTGACTGGTCGTTTTAGCCCTGGGAGGATAAAAATCAACAGCAGCATCTCTCAGGAAGACTTGCAGGATGCTTTATCAAACAATAAGAAGGAACAACGGGCCACTTAGTGTTGTCTTTAAACAACCACAAACCAGCACATTAATTTGGTACTTAGGATTTTGAATGAGAAGGGCACAGCTGCACACAACCTGCTTGGTTGCAACCCCAGTGGATTATGAAATGTACTGTGCAAATGGAAGTTATTATTGCTGCCTTTTTGGCCCTAAGCCATGACAAAAGATACCTGAGATGAGCCATGGTTTCATGCCTTTAATGTGCCATGAGGCCAAAGGCAGCACCATTTCACCCAGCCGGGAAGTGCATTAGTACCTTGCCAGTGCAGGCTCTGGAGAGTGTTATTCCAGGAGGAAGTCTTCCTTTTTTGTTTTGGCCTTAAAAATCCCCCCCCCTTTTTTTTTTCTAAAATTAGAATGAATATAATTGGTTTTGTGTGCTTTCTCTGGTGCAGAAAGCAGGGGGCAAAAAAAGGGAAAAAGTAAGTTTACTTACTTATTTTTAATTATTTCCTTTGGTTTCCCCCACCCACCAATTATTCCCAACATATCTCTGGACAAAAATACTTTTAAAAGAGGGTGGGAGCATGACTGAACCTTTCTCTTGCTCTAAACATGCCTCACAGTAGTTCCACCCCGGAATATTTCCTTTTGGGCATAAAAAGCAGCAGCAAAACTGTAATAAGCCTTTTAAGGTTAGTTAGCGTAGGTTAGCAAGACCAACATGTGCCTTTAGCTTAATGTTTGTTCTTTTTTCCATTAGATGTCTTGTGCTGCCTTTGGTGAAGAGGGAGAGAGCCAGAAATGCTTCACCTGTGGTTTTGAACCTGTGCTATTCTGAAAACTGGAAACAAACCCACCAAGTAGAGGCAGATCAGTAGAACAAGTACAGATAAGGGCTCAAGTTGTGCCAGGGAAGGTTTAGATTGGATATTAAGAAAAATTTTTTTACTGAAAGGGGTTGTCAGGCATTGGAAGGGAATGCCCAGGGAGGTGGTTGAGTCACCATCCCTGGAGGCATTTAAAAGACATGTAGATGTGGTGCTTAGAGACATGGTTTAGTGGTGGGCTTGGCAGTGCTGGGTGAATGGTTGGACTTGGTGATCTTAAAGTTCTTTTCCAAATGAAATGATTCTATCAACCTGTGTTCTAAATCGACATTGCCCCAGCCCTCCCCACACCACATGCAGGCTCAGACAAACCATGTAGAACCTGCATCCCACCTCCACGCTGCTGGGAGAGAATAGTCATAGAATCATAGAATTGTTT
>NW_010272703.1:0-1117 GCF_000690775.1 Eurypyga helias
CAGAGCTCGTCGAACCCTAAAAGGGTATTGAGCGCCGCGCCAAACTGAACAGCAGGTCAGGTAACTGGGGTCAAAAAGCAAACCAGCCAAAATTTCTGAGTCGTGACTGCCCAAATCTGTTTGCTGCTGGGACAAAATCCTCTGGAGGAGAGAAAACCCCTGTAAAACTCGGTTTTAGAGCTACAGCTGGTGGGTCGGTCCGTGCTGCGGACAGTGCAGACCGGGGTGACATCCCGGTTGGGATGGTTAAAAAAAAAGGTTGGTTCTGCCCCGGGGCGGCTCCGCTGCCCCAGCATCTCCCAGGCTGCTGCCGTGGCATCGGGCGGCCGTGCAAAGGTGACACCTTGGGAGGGTCTGGGGGGCACCCGTGGTGTTGTGGACTGTCATGACCCCCCACCTGCCTGGCCGGGTTTGCTCCCGGACCTGTGTTGCTGGGTAAGTCATTGCTCCCTGCCAGAAACCCCTCTGCGGAGGGCATCGCTCTGCCCTCGCTCTGCCCTGTTGCCAGCTCCCGCTCAGCCCGTGCTCCCCTCTCCGTGGCTGGGAAGTTGTGCGCTGACACCCTTAGGAAAGTGCTGGGATTCGTCTCTGCCGAAAGGTGCTTGGATCAACGCGCGATGCCGGGCCAGTCCGAGAGAGCGAGTTGAATTCAAGCTTTAGGGACAAATCACTGCAGGGAGGAGGAGCAGTTTGGTGAGAACTGTTGTGCAGGAATGGAACAATTAAGCAGATTTCTTTAATTGCCCAGCCTAATTCTTCACTCTGCCGCGAGCACGACACGTACCGAGTGCGCTGGTGATCTGCTAGAGGAGATTTATGTAACCTGCACCTAAACCACAGGTCACGTGGTGGGCTTTCCGGACTTGTACTTTCCGATCGCTCGGGGGAGCGGGCGCATTTTAGTTCCCCCCGCCATGCCGCAGCCTTTAGCCGTGCCAGTTTAAGTGCCCGTCGGCCGGCATGGCTCTCAGGCGGCTCATCCAGCAGAACCACAATGCCAACTTCGTCGGATTCAGCGCGGGCCCCGCCGGTGAGGAGCAGGCTGTGCCGATGGACAGCAGGAGGATCCAGCACTTGGCCAACACGGTGGGGACGCTGCCCCGCGGGCGCAAGCAGG
>NW_010272703.1:1185-1522 GCF_000690775.1 Eurypyga helias
CCCCCAAGGGATGGCGCTGGTTCAGTGCGGAGCCGCGCGGCTCCGGATTTTGGGGTGCTACAAGGATTTACCACCGGGCACCCTTAGCCTAGCTGGTTTTGGGATGGCAATGAAGGGAAGCTCCCGGGAGGGGCGAGCAGAAAGGTTGTGTGTGGGTGGGCTTGGGGGCACCGCCTGCCCCGGCCCGGCCCCGCCGGCATCGCTTCTGGGTTCCCAGCAGCGCCGCGAGTCAAGGGGCTCTTGCTGCCTGGGTCTTCCTTCGGCCTCGCAGCGCAGCGGCCTGCAAGGGACCCTTGTTCTGCAGCGCTGACAGAAAGCACCCACCATGAGGTATTTC
>NW_010272703.1:1642-1943 GCF_000690775.1 Eurypyga helias
CTGAAGCGCGCATGCGTGCTTAGTGCTGCTGTTTGCATCGCGATTCCCACGAAGCGCTCTCTGGTTGTTGCTGTAAGTTGCCAGCTGAGAAATTCCAGCTTTGGGCTATTTGTCCAGCAGGGAGAAGCCTAAACAGAACGTTTGAGACAGATATAATCTGCAAGTGTTGTCAGGAAATGGGTGTGTATTATCTGCGCACTTGAGGCTTTGCTTGGCTCAGTTTCGGAAACGCACTTAATCCTTCTCTTTGTCCAGGCACGGGGAGGTAAAGGGGAGCCAGGCTAATCCTGGGAATGCTGCT
>NW_010272704.1:0-9904 GCF_000690775.1 Eurypyga helias
CCTGGCTGAACCCAGCACAGTATGTCAGTCTATATTACATGATACTTCTAACAATATATACTATCACTGTTGACCTAATAATGTTCAGGGAAAAGGATGCATCAAGTATGACTATGTAATGAACCTAAGCTCCCTTTCACAACAGATCATTAAACCCTTTTTAGTAAACAGCTTGTGTACAATGCACCAAGAGTGACCTAAAACATGGGACAACCAGATTTTCATCCATCCTTTTTTCTTACATCTGTTTGTGGCTTTCTCATGTAAGTGAAAATTTGGATATTTCTCTTTGAATAAAATATAATGTGAATGACAGACTGAAGTTCAGTGTTCTTAAGGTCTTTCCATTTGATACAAAAATTAATTTTGTGTTATGCCCATGTGTCTTTGTTATTTTATGGAGCTGGAAGATTCTTAATGGTAAGTTTTGAAGACTGGAGCTGCAGAAATCAAGACTTGGGATGAGGGACAGGCTAGAAGACAGATAGAAGGTATTTCTAGTTTCTATCATCTGGCAAGAGCCATGTGGGGATTACAGACTATTCACAGTAGGTGCATATTTTAATGAAAATTACTATTGGTTTTAATCAATTACATGAAATCTATGAGTATTAAATTTTAATGAAAAAGCATGGTTTAGGTGCATGCTCAAACCTCCTGTAGGCATTGTTTTATACCTGCATTGCATATTCAGAGGTCACATCACCTTCACAACCCAAAAGGCTACAAAGCCAGATTAATTGAAAATCCCAAAACTCTGTGGCTCAGAGGAGATCATGAAGCAGTTGTATAATGGTAATGATGGGGGGACACATGCACCTACTACAAGATTTAAGTCCCATGAACTCTGTATGCATCTATCACACCAATCCAACCAGGCACAAGGAACTGAGAAATCTGTGGCTGAAAGTTACAATTTGCCCTCTTGGGACACAAGCTCTGTTAAAAAAGGGGACTTCTGAATGTCCATACTCAAAGGATAAGGTCATGTTTATATCCCAGTGTGCCCTAGCTTTGTACAAAGAGAGCAAGGCACAGTGACACTAGGAACTAATTCTATAAATAATCCAAGAGCAAGTTTTCTCAGCGAAGTGTGGCTGATCTGACTGTGAGGACTATTCTTTGCTATATACAGCTAAAGAATGAGTATTTTAAACAGATCAGAGCAAGAATAAAAATAAACTAAGTACATCTAAGTGTATGTTTTAAATGCAAGTTTGAAGTGCAGCCGTAACTGAATCCATGGACAAAGGACATACCACGTCCTGTCCTGTGGAGAAAATCTCAGCTGAGGAACAAGCCTCCAGGGAGCCAGCTGCAGGCAACAGGGGCCAAGGTATCTGTTGAGGGCAGCAGACTGCATGGTCAGCAAAAAGGCATGAGTGAGCCTTGGCCTGGCTCTCCACAGCATCTGCACCAGACAAGGCATGGACAGCAATGCTTGATGGGGAGACTGAGGCCCACCAACCCCACCTCAGGACCAGTGGTAAGGTACACACAGGTTGCATCTCTGGGACCAGATCTACAAATGAGAGAGTAATGCAAGCCTGTCAACAAGAGTAGGATTTTTAGTGGTAGTTTTATTAGATGGTGACTTGAATAAGTCCTGGTGAAGCCACAGGGGAGGGCTTACCTAAGTCTCTCAGAGTCAGGTCACCGCAGCAGTTTTAAGACCACCACCAAGGATGCCCTGTCCTGCCTGACAATTTAGCCTTTCTCCTAAAGGACTGCTCATGGGAAAGCCCATCACTAACCTCAGTAGAGCCATAGGAAGCAGTCCATGGCCAGGACACCCTCAGATGGTGAGACATGCTGGCAGGGCTATCAGCAGCACCCTAACTAACACCACACACATAAAATTGGAGTAGACAAGGTAGAGGGAAAAGGAAAATGCTTCAACAGATCCAGTTCACATAATAATTAGAAAACAGAAAAATAAGATTTTAAGTTATATTTTTAAAGATTAAAAAAATCAAAATAAAACAAAACCAAAAAAACCCCACCAAACACAACAAAACATAGGGAGAGAAACAATATTTTCAATCAGATCTCTCCAGAATGAGTTATATATTAGACAGATGATTTTATTAAAACCAGCTTCCTCAGCAGCACTGAGAGGGTTCGGCAACATGTGTCTGAAATAAAAAGTCAGATGCAAACCAGGATCGCACAGACGAAACCTGGCCAAACCGCCAGGGAGATTAGCAAGCTCCCAAGCGTGCTTTTAAGTGAGGAGTCATTATGCTTGCTTTATACACACTGATTAACCTCACACAAAGGTAGCACCGAGGAAGCATAGTTATTCTGGCGTAAACCCAGCATGACATTAAACTGGGAACAAGAAATTATATTTTACTGTAGTGTCTCACTTGTGTACGGAGGGTCAGAAAGGCAGTACAAAGAGCTTTCCTCCAGTCACACTTAATGGCTGAGGCTCTGGGGACAGGGAAGCATTGGACATAATTTCATGTCGAATCCGTGGGGTAACGGTTGAGGTCTGTTCACAGCACCTGCTGGGAGTTCAGCAGTGGGAAAGGGGTGGGAGAGGGGTGCGGAGAGATGTGGAGGAGAGGGAAGGAGCTGCAACGCTCGCCAGCCGCTGTGCTAGGTACACAGGAGCCAGAAGCTGGGCAGCCATTTAGATTACTCAGTTATGTCAGTACTTGTGTTTATGGGGTTAGCCTCTATTCCTACTACACATCTTTCTCCATTCCTCTAAGACTTCAAGTGGGCAACAGCGCTGTAGGTTCCCCAGTTGAAAAGCTAATAAGACATGCAGACCTTGCTCTTTGGTGATCCAGGATGCTGCAGGGGCTCATCAGAATCAGATCAAACCTCTGGCAGGCACAGAGCGTGCTATGCCATCACATCTGAGTCATCAGAGACCCTGTCACAGCCCCCTCAGGGTACCTTTCCCCTTCCACTATCCTTCTCTCCTGACTATTTTTCTGGTTTTCAGCAGATGCTGAGATCACAGCATGTTGCAATATTCTCCCTGGGCATCACCCAGCCTATGAAGACTGACCAGACAAGGCCGATGCCATGTACATGGACCATGTGCAGGACCCGAACACCTGGCTGCAGTGGGCAACCCAATCTGCCTGCCTGGCAGCACCGGCATGAGCAAGCAGCACTTCCCATCCTGGAAGCACCAGGAGAGTGAGATTTCTGCCTGTTCACACTTCTGTCTCTTCTGTCAAAAGCAGAAGCAGGGATTGCAGTGTGTCATGGTCCTGACAGCAAGACTGACACCTTCTTTCCGACTCTGAAAGACCAGCAGACAGACCACACTCTGCACAAAGCAGCCCTGCCCAAGGGACAGACATGCACAGGTTCTGATTAAGCTGCTTTGGGCACCACCTGGTTCCTATTTCAGCATGCTGTATTTTCCACTTTTCACTCATTTTTCCTCTGTGAACTAATCAACACATTTCAAAAGGCTAGCATAAATTGTGAGGTGTGCTTACCACAGCAGACCAAATTGGTCTCAAAACCCCAACCCATGCTCCCTGCTTCTCACAGCCAGAGCAAGACTCATACCTCTGAACTCTGTAGGCTCAGTTAGTCCACCAAAAATCAACACAGGAACATCAAGCAACACAATTCTTTTTTTAGTAGTGGGAGAATCCAGTAGCAGCCCAGCAGGTCAACACTGCACGAGAGGAGAGGACAGAGATGCTCACAAGTTAGGTCCCTCAGCAGGCCCTGCCAAGCCCTGCAGGGCTATGAGGAATGGGGTCAGTTAGGTAAAACCCTTCCACCCTACCAGCTGGAGTCAGGCAAGGGTTAGGCAGGGCACAGAAATGTTAACAAAGGGACCTGCATAGCCACGGTGAACTCGCAGAGCAGCATACGGTTATGTTTTCCCTTTCAGCCATTTAATCAGCTGAAAAGCCTTTCTGTTCCCAGGGAGGTTCTTGAATTCTTTTGCAGCTCAAAGAGCAGACCGCAGTGGCAGGAAGCTGGGTAGAACCCCCCAGGGTCCCGATGGGGGCTGCAGGGGACACAGGGGAGTGCACAGCTATCACACATGGGATGTAGGAGCAGGAGAGATGCAGGAGCTGCAGAGGGGCTGGAGAGGAGGCAGCTGCAGGCAGGGCCATCAGCAGAAGCTAATCTTACAAACTGAAACGAGAACAATAATGGTATAGGCGTGACAAGCCTCATCACAGCTGGTTTGGGATTCAGCCGGCTTTATGTTGTTTTGATTATCCTGACGTTTGGCTGGTGGGATGCTTGTATGGGCACACATGTGGGTGGGAGGATAAACACAGCTGAGGAAATCTGGTCCCACATCTTGCTTCTGCACAAGCAAATGGGCTTATCCTCAGCTCGGATGAGAGCCGTAGCCATCCTCCCTCCCACATTCAAAAAGGTGCAGCTGTATTTAATGGCAAAGTATCACAGCAGCATCTGTGGCGATTTTGCTGATGTTTATTGCTATAGACAAAGCGCAAATGGTCTTAATGCTGTGTCAAGCTGGTGAAACTCAGCTGTGAAGAAAGAAAAAATAAAAGGTGCCAAATCACATAGGGAGAGAAAAAAGGGAAAAGGAGCAACATTCTGACAGAGAAAATACGACAGTTTAAACAGGACTTCTCTCTGTTAGCAAAGTTCACCTTCCACAAAGCCTACTTTCAACCAGCTCTTCACTGCAGAAGCTAGACAGACTTCATTCAAAGCCCATATTTTTGTTCCTAGGGTGTGTTAATGGCAACTGCTTGTAAACACAGACTGCATCTGAAAAAAGAGCTGGCTCTAGCAGACTGGGGAAGGGAAAAAAGAGGGAAAATACTAAATCATTAGAAGGCAGGGGAATTAAATGTATGAATGGGTTGATAAATAAAAAACACCATCAGCTTCCCAAGGTAAATTATTTTAGGGTTCTCCAGCCCCTTCGGATAAACTCTACACCTGGTATCCCTGCCCTTGTCTTAAATGGATCATCTGACTTTGCCAATTCCATTTGACTTTCCGAATTCAAAAAAGACAATATATCTTTCCTGTAACTTATATAGAAAAAAAAATACAAAAATATCTTCAAATGACAGCAGTATAAGCTTTGTCCCCTATAGCTTCTGAGAATTGGAGAGTTTTTCCATGATGAATGGTAAAATAAATTATAGCAGCCACAAGTCCTTCCAGGGGTTAATAAATGAGCACAGATGGCTGAAAATGCACAGCCAAGACTCTGTGCCTCATGATGGATCCAGGGTTGTAAACTCAGGCTTGCAGTTTGCTATTCCCCCTCAAACAGCACCTCACTGTCCTGTGAAAACCTCATTACCACTGAATTACTCTTTAGAGCATCCAGCACATCAGAGGTGCTGAGGGATGGTAACCCCCAGATTACCAATACCCCCTTTGCCAGAGGCTCCTCCTCCTCTCCCTTTTCTGCCATCTAAGGTGTGTGTTTGTAAACAGTCCCTAATTCAATTTGTATCTTCCAAGACATTTCAAATCACATCAGCTACCTAGATTGATTTGATGGACATGTAACAATTCCACCAGGAGAGAAGCAGCAGGCCTTTAACCGGCACAACAGTTTTACGAATATTCATCAACTTATTTACATCTATTAACACTCAGAGTTTGATGTGAAGGACTACCTTATCTCCAGTTTTGCTATCTGTCCCCCTGCCAACGATATCCTCATTAATTAGAATGCAACAACGATAATGTACTTAAGCAATAGCAAAGCAGGAGGTGGAAAACTGAGATGCTTTGTGCCCATCTGTGAGTTGGAAGGGGACCAAAGGTTTTCAAAAAATAATCATAAAGCAAGGGATATAGCTGTTCAAAAGCAAGAGGGAAATGGTTTTCCCAATACTATTTCCCCTCAGCTTGCCTGAGGAAGAATAATCTGCCATATTCATGCAAATGGGCAGTGAGTGTAGCCTATTGATATGAATTTACTTAAGCAAAGGTTGCAATATATCCAATGTACTTCATCTTGCCTTTTGATTCTGCTAGGCTGCATAAGGTATGTGTTACATACCACCATGCAAATAATGAACTTTTTTCACCTATTTATTAGTGGACATTTGATAGAAGTAACTAGTTAAATAAATTATTCCCTGTATACTGTTCAGACATTTGGAAATGATCTTGTTATGAAAATTTCGATCTTTTTTTCAAATAAAGTATAGCAAAACGCTTTGAAGAAGACATAATTTGTCAATCAGCACAAAAATAGGGGCTGATCCATCAGCAACATAGTTAGTATGTCTTCTCCTGCAGCGAATAGTCTTTAAAGTGAGCTAAAATTTATGAAAATTACACAACAAAAAATAACATTTTTCAGAGTACAAAAACCATTAGATTTATTTGAATTAATTATAACATGTCTTGGTCTTAATCCTGATATTCCAACTACGGAAAGACTTCTCTTTGTTGCATACAGAGCTTTTTCTGCATGGAGTGGGATCTCCCCTGTCTAACATCAGTGCTGCTTTTACATTTCATTCTGAGTCAGGGAAAGGATTAGGTTCACAGCATGGCTCCTTGTGAGTTATCGGTCTGACCAGCACAATATGCAAACCACAATGTCTCTGAAGCCTTTCCCCATCAGAGAATCATAGAAGGGTTTGGGTTGTAAGGCACCTTTAAGATCATTCTGTTCAACCCTACTGCAATGTGACTGCCCAAGTGAGAACTCCTTCAGCATCACTGCCTGAAGCCACCACCAATGCTAATGCACCAGCTGCCCATCATAGTAATTTGTATTTGATGTCTACTTAGCTAACTGACCCACTAACTCTGGATATTTGCATGGATTGCACTGGTTACAGAGGCCACATGTTTCACTTAGGACGGCTGACAAAGTCCTGCTCATGCAGGAGGAAAAATCAAAAAAATTAAAATCACCCTAATGAGATCAAACCTCAAAGTTGTTTCCCAGTCTTTCCCAGTTCCAACTGCTGAACATGACAAGGTCATGAAATAGGATCATAGAATCACAAAATGGTTTATGTTGGAAAAGGCACTTAAAGGTCATCCAGCCCAAGCCCCCTGCAATGAGAAGGGACACCTTCCACTAGATACAGTTGCTCAGAGCCTCGTCCAACCTGACCTTGAATGTTTCCAGGGACAGGGCATCTATCACATTTCTTGGCAACCTGTTCCAGGGTTTC
This sequence comes from Eurypyga helias, assembly GCF_000690775.1. Classification (NCBI taxonomy): domain Eukaryota; kingdom Metazoa; phylum Chordata; class Aves; order Eurypygiformes; family Eurypygidae; genus Eurypyga; species Eurypyga helias. The sequence continues at coordinate 7,134 of NW_010272704.1, forward strand.
ATCACCCTCACCATAAAAAACTTCTTCCTTTTATCTAGGCTGAATCTACCCTCTTTTAGTCTAAAACCATTACCCCCTGTCCTGTTGCTACAGGTCCTACTAAAAAGTCTGTCCACACCTTTCTCACAAGCCCTATTTATCTATTGAAAGGCTGCAATAAGGTCTCCCTGGAGCCTTCTCTTCTCCAGGTTGCCCAACCCCAATGCTCTCAGCCTGTCCCCATAAGAGAGATGTTCCATCCCTCTGATCATTTTTGTGGCCTCCTCTGAACATGCTCCCACAGGTCGATGTCTTTCCTGCACTGAGGGCCCCAAAGTTAGATGCAGTATTCTAGGTGGAGGCTCAGGAGAGTGGAGTAGAGGGGCTTCTTTTGATGTAGCCCAGAATATGGTTGGCTTTCTGGGCTGAGTGCACACTGCTGGCTCATGTCCAACTTTTATACACCAGTACTCCCAAATCCTCAGCAGGGCTGTTCTCAATCCCTTCATGCCCCAGCCTGTATTGATACTGGGGTTGCCCCAACCCAGATGCAGGTCCTTGCACTTGGCCTTGTTGAACCTCCAGAGGTTCACATGGGTTTACTTCTCGAGCTTGTCCAGGACCCTCTGGATGGCATCCCATCCCTCTGGCATGTCAACCGAATCACTCAGATTGGTGTCATCTGCCAATCTGCTGAGGGTGCATTTGATCCCACTGTCTATGTCCTTGATGAAGATATTAAACAAAAATGGTCTCAGTATGGACCCCTGAGAGACACCACTTGTCACTGTTCTTCATCTGGACATGGAGCTATCGACCACTACTGTCTGAATGTGACCATCCAAACGATTCCCTATCCACTGTCCACCCCTCAAATCTGTATTTCTCCGATCTAGAGAGAAGGCTGTTGTGGGGAACCATGTTAAACGCCCTACAGAAGTCCAGATAGTTGACATCTGTAGCTCTTCCTTTGCCCACTGATATAGTCACCTCATCATTGAGGGTCACTAGATTGGTCAGGCAAGACCTGCCCTCGGTGAAGCCATGCTGGCTGTCTCAAATCACTTCCCTGTCCCCCATGTGCCATAACATAGCTTCTAGGAGGGTCTGTTCTGTGATATACCCAGGCACAGATGTGAGGGTGACAGAGTTCCATTTCAAAATGGAAGTCAGTACTTCCATTTCAAAGCAGCTTTGTTTGCCACAAGGACAACTGCAGAATCAATGCAATCTAAAGTTTAGCATGGTTGCTTTCCATCTGGGATGCTGGTCCAGAAATGGCCACAACAGTGGGGCTTCCCTGCCAAAACCACAGAGACTGGCTAGCTGTGCATGGGTTGGATTCAACCGAGAATGAGCATGTTCTTGCCAAAATGCATCAAATTTGACCACGTCTTCAGGAAGTTTCCAAAAGCAATTCTCCCATTTGTTCCCCTGCCCAGGTGTAACAAAAGGAAGGCATTTCAGTTACGCACAAGGTTATCACGAGCAGTAGTGAGTGCAACCATTTTGTAATGGATATTATACCCTCGCAGCATCAATTGTCTAGTCCTGCTGGATGCAACTACCTGCCCACCCCATCCAAAATCTATTTGGTCAGAGAGCATGGAAGATAGAAGAAATCCATTGTTTCCGTGTGCAACAGACTGACATAACCTATTACCTATCACAATTAAAAAGCAAGTAGCCACACTGTCATGATTATCTAGAAAATGAGGTACAAAACACAGAGGCAGTAGAGTAAATGCAGAGACTTGCTGACATGGAAAGGCAAACCAAAGGATTAACTGAAGAAACTTAGCATTCCAGCAGCAAAAATGAAATGTAATCCATATTCTACTTTATTATTTGTTGATTTATCCTAGTTTACCAATCTACTGGCCTGTACAAAACTCTACCTCAGGAATTCAATATCTGTGGGGCTCTGGTGAATCCTTATTAGTATAAGGCTGGTGTAAGGAAGACTGAATTGGATGTACTCTTCAATCCACTCCTGATTATAGGGTGGGCCTCTGCTTTCTTTCCTCTGTATCTTGAAGCATTTATCTGGGGGCTTGCAAGCCAAACCCAATGGCAGATCATCTAAGGTTAGGAGATGGAGCAATCAAGTGCTCAGAAGAAGATCCAAGACAGTGGGTATCTGCTGTAATAGAGAAATCATGTCACATGTGATTTTATAGCAGCAGTGTCAGTGCATGCACAAAGCAGAGAACTCCTGCTGGCAGCAGCTTGATGGGGTGAGGGAAACAGGCATTTTTTCTATACCAGAGTCTGGCCACCCAGGAAAAGAATGGGAGGGGAGATTAAGAGGGACCACAGGCCCTGGTGAGGAGCAGCATCTCCCACAAGCCCAGCCCAGAACCCCCACTGCAGCAGCACACCCAGGTCTGCAGAGCTTCTCCCTGGATGGAGCTGGCCAGCCTACACATATCAGGACAGCAAAGCACAGCTTCCCCTGAGCTGAACAGCCCTGCAGCAGTTGTGCTTTAAATAAAGGGACTATCTGTGGGGCAGCGGAAAAGAATTTGGAAACCACAAGTGTCCCTGGAGCTGTGGAGGAGCACAACCACCAGACAATGTCCTGATGATGGTAAATGTCAGTTGGCCAGAGCTTTATTCCTACTCTCCTTACCAAAGATGTGCAGGTGTATCCAGCCAGATCAAGTCAGATATAGCAACTTCATGTCTCCAATCACAGTGATTGTTTGTATCCTGCCATTATAAGTAAAGTTTTAAAGGCTCTCTGATTTTAATTTTCTCCATAAAAAAATTTAATTAATTTAATTAATTTA
>NW_010272705.1:0-28050 GCF_000690775.1 Eurypyga helias
CTGCTCCATCCTGGGCCCGGGGAGGCAGCGGGCTTCCGCAGGGCACCTCGGGAGCGAGAGCGGCGGATGGTTTGCTGCCATTACAGGGACGTCGCCCTCCCTCAGAAGCAAAGGCCGAGGAGCAATGGGGAAGGCTGAAGGTTGCAACAGACCTCCCTGTCTGACGTGACTTGCCCGTGTTGTCTGCCAGTCAGCTTTGCTTTTTAAAGGAGGAAGGCTTGAGTTAGCGGGTGAGAAGAAATGTGGGCTGGAGGAGCAGCACAGGTGGGCACAGGGAGAGGGAAGCATCCATGGCAGCAAAGCCAAGGGGAGACAGAGCAGGAGAACGGCCAGCTGAGATACTTGCGAAGCAAGAAGGCTCTGATGTCACCTCTGCGTTCAAAAAGAACAGATGGAAAAAGTAAAGGTGTTTTACTTCTGGAGTACTTATGGATGAGGACTAACTCATTGTTTATTTTTGTGATTTATTCACTTAGTGAAGTGGAGAGGGTGTTGAGGCAGTGGCACAGGTTGCCCAGAGAAGCTGTGGATGCCCCATCCCTGGAAGTGTTCAAGGCCAGGCTGGATGAGGCTTTGAGCAACCTGGTCTAGTGGAAGGTGTCCCTGCCCATGGCAGGGAGCTTGGAACTAGATGATCTTTAAGGTCCCTTCCCACCTAAACTATTCTATGGTTCTGTGGAATTGGAGTGCCAAAAAGAGACTTGGAATTACTATCTCCACACTGCTGGTATTTCTCTATATTTAGAAGAACCTGTTAATGAAATTCCTGTTAGTGAAGCATCTAACAAATACGTAATTAAGTAGTTTGCAGTGGTACCCAGAGTGGCCATCATATATATATTTCCTTTACATCTGTAAGATGACACTCATCTTAAAAAAGTATCTATGGAACCCCCCCCCCCCCCAAAACGAGTTGCAGCTGCTGTGGGAAGCATGATTCCCAATTACCAGACTTTTATTTATTTAGACTGTATGTCCTGAGTTGATTCATGATAGTAAGCTGTGCTTATAAACAGTCTGGCTGTTTGGCAAGGAGTTTGCTGTCATAGATGATCTTGTAGGACTGCAGCCTGGTGCGGTACTAGTGAGAAGGAAAGGCTACAAATGTGAAGCCTACAAATATGCATTTTTTTAAGCTGTAGCTTCTTTATTTTATTTCTACTTCAGTGGAAAACCTAAACTTTTCACCCTCTCACAAAATACTACCACTGAGACACAGTTCTGGTGAGGAGTATTTGTCATTGCCCTAGTAAAGACCAGTGGAGACAAGGGTCATTCAAATGAAGAGCAACTTTGACATTCACATACCTTGAGGGGGGAATGTGAAACAGGTTATTTTAGAGGTTCTGCTTTACTGTGCAGAAATCGAAGAAGTTGGGGAAGGTTTGAAGAAGTGTGAAATGGGAAGGACCTTTTCTTTCCTTTTAAGAGAAAGAAGGTTGGGTACCAGCATATCCTCATCATTTACCCAGTCAGCTGGTCATCACAATGGAAAGTTGGCGACTTATCTAGATAGGTCTACAGCTGTTTATCCGATTGGATTTTTTTTTTCCTGGAGCCTCAGTATTCATAAAGATAGACTTTTTGACCTTTTACATCACAACAAAAGAAAGCAAGAGTGACGTGTTTGGCTTTTTTTGTTTTTAAACTATTTCATTCAGTCTGAGGAAAGATGGTGGCTTATATTTATTTGAAGTGTTTGGTTGGTCAAACAATCAAGAGTTCAGAGTTCAAATTCAGATTACTGTCAGCTTCACTGTCAAGGTGCTTGTAAGTGGAACTAATGCCTAATTAAAAGGAAGATCAGAATCAGAACAGTATTAAAAATGCTACCTCATTCATTAATTTCTTCCTTAAATCTACCAAAATATTAAAAAGGGAGCACTGAAGTTTGTTGAAAGAGGCATCAGCATCTTGGATTAAAGGAAAAGGAAACAAATTATGATTCTTCTTTGAAGGTCTCTTTGGCTATTCCTGGAGTCAGCCCTTTTTCCACTCGCATTTATTGCTGTTACTGCTAAAAGGACAAGCTGCACACTGCAGTGGGAAACTCCTGTAGCTGGTCACACAGAATGGGAGTTTGGGGAATTCCACTTTGCAGTTCAGGTTATTTGCGCAAGAGATGAGAATGTGGAATATCTTGTCATCCGAGTAATTACAGGCTGGTCTGCTAACACAGCTTCCCTCCCAACACAGCATAGCTTGGGCAACACTGTTTGTCTTTTGGAGGTGAAAGGAACGAGGCAAGAGGAAACAAGTTTTTGTAGCCTTTTTCCAAGCGTTCTTTGTCATCCCTTGCAGCACAGCTTTTATGTTCCTCCCGCTCCAGGTTTGACAATACCGCGACAAACAGTATTTGTAAGACTGAACAATACACTTCATGCTTAGTTTTAGTAACAGAAGAGAAATTAGGCCACGGGCCTAGATCAGGTGATGATAAAATTGGGGAATTGAGGAACTTTTATGACTGGGACAGGGCAAATGGTCATAAGAATTTTTTTTCTTATCTAGATTTCTAATGCAAACAAAGGCAACGTTGTAATGGCTAAAAAGTGGGCAAAAGAAATGGGTGAAAATCAGAAAAAAGGCAATTGAGAGGAGGGGGAGAGGAAATGGAAGTGAAAAGCAGAAGCTGAACTAGTGAAAGCCTACAGTTAGAAGACGTGCACTTTAAGGCTGGATACACTCATGTTACTTCCTCATATTTCTATTTTTGAATTATTTTTCCTATGAAATGAAATCCTTGTATTCTGACAAAGTACTTCACATAGGTGTGTGATTAAATGTTTTCAGTGTGACACACTGAAGGGATGTCTAGTACCAATTTTGGTTGTATGCCACCTATAACTTCTCTCTTAGCATACTCACCCTTTTGTGGGTTCTCTAACCCTTTGCAACTTTCAGATGATAGGTAATGCATCTAGGGTTTGATATTAGGAAAAAAGTTTAAATGAAAAAACCCCAAACTTGACAGATATGATCTGGAACTTGCTGAAATCCAGCACGCAGAGAACGGAGAACTAGTGAGGCTATTTTGTAGGGCCATTTTTGGAGTACGGGCACATGAAGGGCACTGCATCCAGCCAAAGGAGGTAAGTTGTTGCTTTCCCGCTCACCCCCTCAAGCAGTACCATGTACTACTCCTAAGAACGGGAATAGATCTTTAGGGCTAGTGTATAGTTTCAAAGGGTAAAAAAATTCTACTCGTTGTGGTAGAAGGTATTTTTATAATCTGAAGAAAGTGCAAAACCTGCCAGTATCTACCACCACAACCCCATGTAAATAACTGCTCTGAATAATATTGAAGCCCTAGTGAGAGCACATCCGTACTGTCTCTCCCCAGTATGGATCTCTGTTCCCTTTCAGAGGTGCACGAGAGGTGAGTTAGCTTTGCTGTGTTTCATCTTGGCTCCTGCAGCTCAGCCAGCCACCAAGATGCTTTCCGTGGGGACAGTCACCCACTGAGGAGCACAAGCAGTATTGTAGCTTCTGTGGGAGGAGAGGGAGCTTCTGGGAAGGGAGCAGAGAGGTCACCCAGCTGAATACTGAGAATCCTTCCTGCTTCAGAGAAGGAACTTTGAATTGCCTGACTCTTTATAAAAGCAAGCCAAACGTGCACACAGTTTCTAACTCTGTCCAGGCTAAAACTATCTGAGAACAGAATCTGGTAAAGACACAAAAAATAAGTGTGAGCTCTGCCTACTGCGTTTATTTGATATCTGGGTGTACCGTAGGGTTATCACTCCAGACACTAAAAACTAAGGGCAGTCAAAACTTGTAGCTGTGGTCTCTTCTGGCACTAGCTATCTTTCATTTTTATGAGGAAGAAGAGCGAGTGTTCTTACTGGGTGTTAACACAATTTGCACACAGAAACGGCTGAGAAGCGAATTATCCAAGTCAGTCAGCATTCAGCCTTGGGTTAACCACACACGAGTGTTTGTGCTGCCTGTGTATTCAGGGATTGTTAAAATGTTAATCCACCTGATGCCAGCTACAGGTTTATTCACCAGCCCCTGTTTACGCAAGCAGATCGCCCTGGGTAGGGAGGTCTACTCACTGCATTAGCTACACAGAGATCTTCCTGAAAGGAGAGGTTTTAACGCGAGTGTGTCCTGTTTTGGAACTGTGGTGATTAGCATAGCTGCAATGATACGGCCGGCTGGCATAGATATGACTTGTACTGTGGCAGCCACCAGCTTACCCCACAGAGTAACCCCACTGGTGACTGGGTGGGCAGATCCTTAGGGCAAGACTGTGTGCTCTGATGAGTTGTGGTTCTCGGGGACACTGCGTCTTGTTCGTTTCTCCTCCTCTTATTAGCAATATCAGTAAAGCCCTTCCTATGCTGTCACCGATGTAATCTGATCTAAAGAATAGGCTGATTTCTGAAAATGCCTTTTTTTTTTTTCCAAAGAGAAACAAATGTGATCTCACTAGGGCTGCGTGCCCATCTTAAGACATGCTTTCATGGGCCCAGCAGACTCTTCCACTCCAAAGAGCTGGAAGAATAGCGTGGTCCTTCATAGAATTGAAGAATGGTTTGGGTGGGAAGGGACCTTTAAAGACCATCCAGTTCCAACCCCCTTGCCATGGGCAGGGACACCTTCCACTAGGCCAGGTTGCTCAAAGCCTCGTCCAGCCTGGCCTGGAACACTTCCAGGTTTGGGGCATCCACAGCTTCTCTGGGCAACAACATGCACTAACAACAGAGACAGGCTTCCACAAATGGGATGAAGAGATTTAATGTAATTTAGGACAAAGTTAAAGTAACAAGAATGGATAAATGACAGCAATTACAGACTCTTAAAGTGAGATCACTAGTCAAATCAGCCATAAGAAACCCAAAAAAAGGGATCATGCAGGATTTTTTTTAATAGGAGAAATGAAATAATTAGAAAAGAAAAACCTCCCAGAAACATGTATGCATTTGAGACATGAAGGTGTGCAAGGCCAAAGACACCCAGCTGCAGTGGCTCTGAAGCAGGGAAAGAATTTCTTCTATCTTTCTTCTTATGTTTCTTCAGAGAAATCTGAACTAGGACTCCCAAGCAATTTCTGTATTACTGGTGATTTTCAGTCTGACAAGTGTCAAAGTACAGGGTATATTTCTGGATTTTTTTGGTGATGAATACAAGACTCTTAAGTTGGGTCAGACAAAGATGACTTTTGGAAGGACCTCCAGAACATCCCAATATGCAAGATATGCAAAAAAGGAAGAGTTAAGGCAATCCAGGGGGGGATTGGGCTATCTAGGGGTTTCAAACAGATGGGTGTATGTAAAGCCTTTTGAGTTCCTCAATTTCTTGTTTTAAGTCAGCAGGAAAAATTATGTTTTCTGTTAACAGTTTCTTCACCCAGGTATCACTCAGAAGACAACCAAAGCTTAAGCTAAAGGTGGCTGCCCTTACAGCATCTTGCCGAGTGAGCCATGTTTCCCACCTTGATTTATGCACAGATTGCAAAGAACTGCCAGAAAGATTTTTTCTAAACAACATACGTAGAAGGATTACAACTCTGACAAATATTTAAATTCAGTTGAACTGTATCTAGTAGTGTCTAATGACAGAGCAGTTTGGGGTTCTTTTTAGTCCTGTTTACTTGTATTTGTGTCATCAGGCATGCTTGACTGGGAGAACAGACTATTTGCATGGGTGTGTATTTATTTACCTTCCTGGTGATATGTGTGCAAACACTATATTTTCCATTGTATTTTTAAATTTTACCTGTGTTCATGCAATTGGAACAAATTTTTAGTCACCATTTTCACGGGGGAATATCCAAGTGGCATGACAGTTGTTACTCGCTGAACCATCTGTGACAGTGAGGAGGAGAAAAAACACATAGCTATGTATAACACAGCCACTTTGGCATCAAGATCTGTATTACACTCTCATGTCCCCTTCTACTTTTTTTAAGTTGAGCAAAAGGAACACAGTAACATTTGAGGGATTTTTGTCCGAGACAGCATATTTAGGCAGGAAGACTGGTGCAACCTTATTGGCAGAGATTTAAAACTGCACTTTAAAACATTATTCCCAATTACTTGGGTGGGCTTGTGTTGTTGAGTTTTGGCTGGTGATTGGTTTAGTGGTGGGGTTGGGTTTGGTGTTTTTTTTGTACAGTGGTAAAAAAATTAGTGGTTTCATTAGTCACTGGCCTTTTATGTGTAAAGAGAGTAGATTTAAACACAACATTTTTTTAAACTTAAATGACTTCTGTTTTAAAATCTTAGTGAAAGGTTTTTTGGAAATAAGGTAACAGTGCACTTCTGAGCAAGCCCAGACTGAATATGCCTCCTTTATGAAAATCGCCACTTACAGGTTTTCTTGATGCGTGTTTCTCTTGCACAGAAGTGAAAGAAACAGCATTACGAAATTCCACCCAACACACAGTGTTGGCTTCTCAGCTCTAAGTCTGGCCGAGCATGGATGCTGATAAGATCCTCATTGCATCACAACAGATCTGGCCTTTGAGTGTTACTTGCTTGAGTGCTGAATCCCAGAGGGTTTTGTCTTAACAGGTGTTTCAGAGGATGACACTTTAAATATTCATTATTTTATTCTACCGTCTAGATGGTCCACAGAGCACGTTCTAGAGCCAAAGCAGCAATGCCCTGCCTGTATTGAGTTTCCCAGGGATCTTGTCTTCCACAGGGTTAAGAGTCTGGAGTCTCTCACAGAGCAATTTATCAGTCAGCTGGCCTTTTAAATAGGCAGCCATCTAAATTCAGAGTTAATACTTGATGTGAGATGCCAAGTTTAGTGGCAACTTGCTGTGAACAGGGAAGGAGAAAGAGCATACAGTTAAACCTCCTTTCAGTTTGAAGACTGCCGTGATACAAATGCTGGAAAGTTGTGATCACACTTCTGCTTTCAGCCAAACTCTATTTCTCTGGCTGAAACAGTAATAGACTTTGACCCCAATACTACAGGCACGCGCAGTTTAAAGGAAGGCTGAGGAGCATCACTCTGCATACGGACAAGGGGAGGAGCTTGCTCCCTGCAGAGCTGTGCTCTGAGTACAGTATCCCCTCCTGCTTCTGCACCAGAGGTTCTGGTGCGTGTGTATAGCTATTGTTGATAGCTGCACAAAGCATGTCTGACAGGATTGGCACTCCAGCCTTTTATAGCCACGGCTCTTTTCTTGCGTTCAGTCTCAGGATCATTTCTGAGGAGATCCTTTTCTATTGAAAGAAATCAGGTGTTTGTATTGTGAGTCATTCTGGATGGAAACAAGGCCATAAACAACATTTCATGATCTTTGCATGTTTTTTCTCCTGTGGATTCCATCTGGAAATTTTCATATTAAAAATTGAATGAAGTTAGTTTTAACTGAAGTTGGGCGAAACAGGCATTTAGATGTTTCCCTGCATTGCTCAGACCTCATATGGCCAAGTGGCAACAAGGGCGAGATTTCCCAAGTTTTCATTTCAAATTCTGTTTGTTCATTTTGGTCCCTTCCTCTGTTCCTTCTTCCAAAAAGGTTATGCTTCAAATGAAAATTTTAAGCTTAGGCAAATGTGTTTAGTTGCAGATCTTAGCAGTGCAGATGCACTGAATTGCGGGAAACGCAGAGTTTGGGAGGAATTTAACCGTAGCTTGTTTGCCCCAAAAGAGGAAGTGCACCAAAGCATGTAGATAGGTCAGGAAGTACAGATTCTGCAAATAGGCAAAGGATCCTGCACACCCCCCTCAAATTGCTTTCACCTTGTCAGCACGGACCTGGGTTGCTCAGGTTGCTGAGCAAATCTGTTGCTCATGCAACATTTGCATGAAAATTAAGAATTTGCAAGGTTTCTAAGATTGAGTGAACTGTCAGCTGTTTGTACACAACTTCGTAGTTAACAAATGATAAAGGTTTTCTGAGCATGTTGAAAGGAGGCTGCTGAAAGAGTGCTCTTCTGCGTAACCTGTGTGTGCCTGTGAGAAGGATGGTAACTCAGAATTGTTTGCAGTGTTAGCTGCAGTCTTTCCTCTTCCTCTAACTTGGCTCCATAATGCAGCAGAAGCTGTCAGTCAAGAGCTGGGCGAATGATGCTTTAACCCCTTGTGTCTTCCCAGGTGGTATCATGATAATCTTACCCGACATGCAGCAGAAGCGCTGCTGCTTTCCAATGGGCAGGATGGAAGCTATCTCTTGAGGAAGAGTAATGAAAGGGAAGATTTGTACTCCCTCTCTGTAAGGTAGAGTATGGACAGAAGTGAATTTGTCTAATGCCGTACAACTAGCAGCATTAAAATCTTCACTTCCTCCCGTGCTTGTTTGCATGCCTCACGCATTGAGATGACCTGCAGATTTTTAACTAGGGCTTGACCTATTTTGATATATATTCCTAATGGTGTAAGTCTGCTGAATGACATTTTGTTAGAAGAATAAAAAAATTTGGATTGGAATTGAGAATTTCTCTCATTTTACGAAACTGTGAATGAATCTTACTGGCAAAACGCGTAATTCCATGGATTTGCTATAGATTTTCAGTCTGCAGGATAAAAGTCTGTATGGCAGTTACAAGAGTTTAAGAAACATCTGATGGGAATAGGAAAGTTTTAAGGTGAGGGTAGTAGTAAACGTACGAGTTAATAGGTGCTAACTTCATCAGTTTCTGGACCACTGTATAGGAATGGTCACCTCTGAGGGATTATCCAGGGTTTTGACTGGATGGATTTACTCTTCCCTTCTGTGCTAAGACTCAGTCTCAGACAGTAAAGCATGACTGATTTAAACAATATTTTGCAAGTGGCAGACGTCAGGCCTGTGAAGTCAATTACAGCAATTTACATCAGTTCATGACACAGCCAGTATGGAGCACAGGTAGCCTGGCCTGGGTACTTCACTACTGAATCACATTTAAAGAATCTGCCAAGAAGGAGAGAAGCCACAGTATTTCCGAGAGACAACGTGAAAGACGTACGCATTAGACACACAAGGTAGTCCCTGCATGTCAGCTGAGTGGATGTAACCAACCCTAAATATGCTCTTAGCCTCTGGCAACTGTATGATATATCAAGCCTCCCTGGTGAGATTTTAAGCTAGTGCGCTTCAGCTCGTTTCTGCCTCAAACCGAGCCTCTGAACAAGTAGCGACCCCAGCTCAGCTGAATCGCAGTAACTTTTTAAGCTAAAGTCACTTTGATCAGTATAATGATGCTAGTTATTCACAACCCTAATAGATAGGAACACAGCATATGCCCTTGAAATTGTGACTTTCTGCGTATTCAGTACCAGGAGCTGTTACAATTTGGAAGTGTAGTCACTTGGAAACTGAGGAAAGTGCAATTTGCACATACCCAGTTCCCACAGTGGTACAGACAGAAGTCCCAGGAGTAAGTGTGCCTGTAAATACACTGCTGAAGTTACTGCCACTATAGACAGCCATTTATACAAGGAGTATGGGGGGGTGTCTAACAGATCTGAAGGTGATGTTACAAAGTGAGTATTCAGAGTAACAATGGCTGAATTGAATGCAAGCCTGGGGAAAAAGAATAATAGCGTTTATGAGTAATACCTTTCCTTTAAAAAAAAGGAAAATTTTAAAAAAGGTAATTCTAAATTAATCATTGCCTTGCTGGTTAATATTTTTTGACTTTAAAATGTGACTAAACATTATTTGAGGTAATCTATCTCAGGCAAGAAAAGAGTATATATCTAGAAGCTCGTTCTCAAGGGCACTCAGGAAACAACTTACTGTAATAAAATAATACAATAAAATGTTACTTTAATAGGAAACAAAAGTTGAAGTGTTAATTAGTGAAAATAAATTTGCTGCTTGAACAAATTCTAGCCTTAGAAGACCTAGAAAAGTCTACTTCAGGCCAATTCTAATCTCTTGTTCAGCTCTCCACATAGGAACAAGAGTTAGTTACTGCATTACCCTGTCTGGAGTTTGGTCTTTTATTCTGTTACATTAGGGTTTTTTGGTGGCACAGCTCTCTTGAAATACTGGCTTTGATTTTAAATTGCTTAAATAAGTTTTTACTGTTTGTTTAACCCTAATTTTTCCTTGCCCTTTTTTTTTTTGAGTAATATTAAAACTTAATTTTAGACTAAATAATTTTTTTAGATACATTTTGTACAAAGGGTAACTTGATAAAGTGACAGCTAGAATTGCTTTCTCTCCTGAAATGGCGTCTGTAGATTTTACTTTACTCTGCCTCAGAAGGAACGTCAGTCATTATTATAGCTCGTTTTAAAAGGAAACAATGCTTAGACATCCCTTGAGGTTTTTATTGACAGCTGTCAGAAGAGAGATCACACATTGCCTGAAATCCCCTCCCCCAGCTAAATTAGCCAAGTTTAAAAAGGAACTAGGAAACAGAGTAGGAGTCACTCTCATTGCAACAGTGTATTTCTTGTGAAATTCAATGAAAAGATGAAACCCCCATCATTGCAGGGGAGCCACAGCAGCTGTTTGCTGTCGTGGGGCATCTGCACTTGGCTTGCAGGCATTGTCTCAGCAGATGGGAGCACAAAACGTGCAGGAGGTCAACAGAGGAGGCATGTTCTACAGTATCACGGGTACTGTTCAAAGTTAAGTATTTGTTTAAATACCCGTTTGAAGTTATAATCGCCTGTGGAAGTGTCAGTAAACAACAGAAAAGACACTAGAAATCCCTTTCTTCACAACATTTTCAATATATTTGCTACTTACATTTTTCCTGAGGTAAAGCTCTCTGGACTATTTTGGGTGCCAGTAACGTTAACAGAAGTACCTTTATTACAGGAGAGGTACTTGCAATAAGTGCTTCACTGTCTTCTGAAGTCAAAATAATTGCCTGTCCAGGAAGTGATGCCTTGCGCTTCTCTAAATACAGTCAGCTTTCATAAACAAATGCTGTTACTTCCCTGACAAAGGACCCTGGTCCACACTTGACAGTGCCCACCATAGAGGAACCATTCATCTGAGAACAGAGACAAAATAGACGAATTTTAAAGCCTTTGGTGTCTGAAGTTAGGTTGTTATATCCCCGTTTGGATGCTAAAAGGAGGCAGCCTATTTTTGACAGAGAAACAGAAGACATTTTCGATGAGATTGGGATGTTACCTATAAAGTAGGACATACACCAAGTAACAGAGCTACACCATCCAGACTAAAGCCCGGTAAGTGAAGGGGTATCATCCTGCTTAGAGGCTGGAAACCTCATTTGTGGGTCTTCTTTCGCTGATTGCCGCAAGAGTTAAATTAACTCACTTGGCCTTTCTAGGCTTTCATCATCTCATATCTTTAAAGTAGCAATTAGATTTTTCTTAATAAATCTGAGACTCAGATGTGTAGCATTACTGCTAGGGCGGTGATTGTTAGCTTGTGATCTGGGCCAGATTTCCTGTAGCAGAAGCTGGCTATTTAAGGGTTGTACATGCCAAATACCTTTGGCATTTGTGGCTTGACAAATTTTCCTTTTCTATCTTAGGGGAAAAGATTCTGTGAAACACTTCCATGTTGAACATACAGGAACTTCGTTCAAATTTGGATTCAATGAATTTTCTAGCTTGAAGGAATTAGTTATGCATTTTGCAAATCAGCCTTTAATTGGAAGCGAAACAGGTAAGGAGAGCCATATGTTTGTATGAACACATTTGTAGTCATGCGCTTCACACAGATCTAAGTAAAAGGAGCTTGTGATGTCTTATCAAATAGATCTACTGCTGAGGTGTTCCTCTTCAGAAATTCACATTTGTATTAACCTCAGGTATCTTAAGATGTTCCTCTTCAAGAACTCTTTCAAGTACTCTGAAGACAAACTATGTGCAAGCTTACTGGGATTTTGCTAACCAGGCACATGAGCTCCTTTTGATTTCTCAGAGGAAGAAGGAAGCAAAATACTCATGTACTGGGAGGAACAGAACCGTCTCAAAAAGGGCAAAACCAAAGCAGGGTGTTTAGTGAGGAAATAAATGTTCATCTGTGAAGTTGAAATCCCCCAATAAGTATAAATGGAAAAGGGATTTGAAATTGTTTAGCCCCACTATTCTTCATCCAAGGAAGAAGTCTACAGTGATATGTTCCTCTTTTCTGTAGGGAACATGGCCTTTATTACCTCTGCCTTTCTGCCTACAGTGGATCAGCCTGATGATGCCATCTGCTATCACAGTGATTTGCCCTGTTTTTAAGAAAAAGACAGAGAAAAGTACAGGCTTCTTTAGCAGCCAACATGTTGGTTCAATTAAGAGTCTAAACTCAATTCCTACAAGAGAGTTGAACACCAACAGACCAGAATCCCTGGAGAAACAGATGCATATTGTCATAACACCAGTTTTAGGTTTCGCTTCAGATGTAAGAGTTGAAGACGTCGGCACAAGTTAGTGCCAAAAACTTCAGTATCCTGTGTATGCAAATAACCCAGAGTAGTACTAATTGTATATGCTAGAGACCAGTTAAATGGCAGTTGGCATGTACAATAACTGTAATATGTCACACAGTAAATATGCAAAGTGCTTTTTTAACTCAAGCATTAAATTCAAGTGTTGCTCTGCAAATTTTTTCCCCAAGAGAAGTGCAGTGATACACTCAATATAGCACTTGAATCTTTGAAAACATTCTCTTTTAAAATTGCTTTTAAAAGTGGTTCAAACACAAGAGTTCCTACATGTATCTTCTGTGCCAAGAAAGCTATATTTCTTGTGAAATCAGACATGTATTCAGAGGCCCAACACTGTGAAGATCTCAGATACCACACAGAACTTGTATTTCCCCATTCCATCACTGCATGTGCTACAGCCATCAGTAATCAAGGCACTGGTGTAATGTGATCTCTGTGGACAGGATCAGTACTGCTGAATAATGGGATCACTTGTCGTGTTAAGCTCCCTAGTCGGATTCTGCTGGCTGTGTGAAACCTCTTTAAGTTAGATATGCTACAGAATAAGAAAAGCTATTTGAACATTGCATCAAGAAACCTTCCACCTTACCTTACAGTAAAGGTAGCAGTAGAGAGGAAGAGAGAGTTTAGCACCAAGGCAATAGATACAGCTGTCAAAGGTTTCCTGGGTGGTAACCAATTTATACTAAAAAGGGGGTGGGGGCTCATCAGAGGCCACTCTAAGCCAAATGTCAGCGTGGCAGAATGACTGGCCCAACATAGGGTCACGCATCAGGTTGGCAGAAGGGTGAACAACAGAGTCTGATTTCTTAGGCCACATTTCCTTTCAGTGAAAAGCAGCAAGCGACCTGTAGCTCAGGCATTAGTAGAAAATTGTTGGACCAGTTTTTCTTTTACCTTGTTATACTTAAATTTTTCTGTAGAAACACTATGAGATCAGGATTGAAAAAGCAAAGCAAGATCGGATTTTTCAGCTCCTTGATTATGGACGGGATTTTATAAGACAGAGACCCACAAAGCTAGTTTTGTATCTGAAGAGGTACACTGGACTCTTTCATCAGTACTTCAACACACCGGCCTGTACCCCTGAAAACTACTCTGTGGAGCACAATGGTTCTTTTTGCACTAGGATAGCTGCTGTTTTGTGCTTCAAGCCCAACAAACCTTGTCCTACTGCTTTGTTTGCCACTAGCTGTCTTACAGCTTAGTTTGCCACTCCTAATTGCTACATGGACTCACATCTATTTTTCTGCAGTGTAATGTGTACGCTTCCTTCTGAACTACAGGTAATTAAAAGGGAATTGGAGCTACTATGTTCTGTGAGATCGTTTACTGACCGGGCAAGCTGAATCTATTGCATAACAAGGTTAAATCAATATACTATCATACTGCTGTATTTTTATCTTTATTCAAAGTGACAAGGTCAACATGTTATTTTTACCTGTTTGATTTGTTTATCAGTTTTTACCTGAATTAATTTGAAAACAACCATTTTTAAGTCATCACCCAGACAAAAAATCCAAAGTCAGTTGAAGCTAACATTTCCAACAATGGGACCAATTTTCATTCTTTCTTAGAAATAGATATTGTGCACAAACATGCATGAAGAGTCTTACTACAGTGCAGCTTTGACTAGTTCTTTTGTACAGTTAACAAATGATTCTGTACAAGTGTGTTTTATGGAGAAAAAACAGGGAGAACTTACTAGAAAACAAATATTGTATAAAATGTTAAACTCGTCCTCCCAGTTCTGCAACGGGGCTCTTTGTCCATGGTGTACAGATGATTGTATTCTGATTCAGCACAACAGCTTCAGAGTAGTTTCTGCAGAGTGGTGGTGGGCATGTTCGCAATTTCATTTTAAATCACAGAACTGTAGAATGGTTTGGGTTGGAAGGGATCTTAAAGATCATCTCGTTCCAACCCCCTGCCATGGGAAGGGACACCTTCCACTAGACCAGGTTGCTCAAAGCCTCATCCAGCCTGGCCTTGAACACTTCCAGGGATGGGGCATCCACAGCTTCTCTGGGCAACCTGTTCCAGTGCCTTAACACCCTCTCTGTGAAGAATTTCTTCCTGATATCTAATCTAAACCTCCCTGCTTTCAATTTAAACCCATTACCCCCTGTCCTGTCACTACAGGCCCTTGTAAAAAGTCTCCCCCAGCTTCCTTGTAGCCCCCTCAGGTAGTGGAAGGCTGCAATAAGGTCTCCCTGGAACCTTCTCTTCTCTGATAAAGCTGTCTTTTTTTTTTTTTTTTTTCTGCTGAGCCAGAGAGAACTAAACTGATTTTGACTTTTCACCTACCACAAGTTGAATACATCACATTTGCATACACCCCCTGTGCCTGCAAACAGATTTCAGTTGGTTACTTCACATACAATTTTTCCACTTCCCTTTGTAGCCCTTCCTATTACAAAATATACTTTAAACTTTATTTCACTTTTAAATTACTCAGTCGCTTGGGTTTCATGTCCAAGTTCTTATCCGTTCTAGCATCTCTCCTTCTTCAAGAGCTGACAACATCAGCATAAAATGAAAATGGACCTGCACTTGGCACGCTGTGACATTAAAGAATGAGAATAGATGGTATAGCGGTTACTATTTTAAGGAGGCTTTTCATTATTGTGAATAATGCAATAGATTCACTATTGAGAATGCAGCTTTTTGCAGAGAACGTGCAATAAACGTGACCTTATTTGGAGAACAGAGGATGACTATAATCAGAATGTTACTAACTGGAAAGAGCTGTGGTAAAAGTTAAAGGCAATGGTAATGTGGTCTTACTGTTAGGAAGTCTGTATCCGAAGGTCTGACAGATTAAGTGATTTACACAGCAAGCAGTGGGTTGTTGGCAAAACCAGGGTGACTGTTACGACCTTGTATCTAGCTGAACATCCTGCCAGCCTCCTGCGCAGGAAGGATATTTAATGTGCCAAGTGATCCCCTGCGAGCACTGGTGTGTGGAAAGGTTTAAAAAGGTACCGTGTATTTACAGTTTTCACAGTGGCATGTAAACAGGCGTGATAATGTCTGTAGTGACATCTTCATGAACGCAGTGAAGGCGTAGGTCACAGCATTTCAGCTGTAACTGGGAACTCTGCATTTTAGTTTGTTTTGTATTACCTAGTTACTCCCCGACTGGGAAGAAGGTTCAAGCAGGGCAGGAGACACCTGCCCTTGAGAGTTTTCTGATGGTCCCGTTTTGTTGCTGTCTTGATTTTTCACCCCTGACCATTCATTGCAGAAGGGATTTAATTGCCTGCTGCTTAGAAGAAGTGAAGAGGGTTGACTCCCACTGTACAGGGATGAGGGAATGGGTTTAGGTAAGGTCCGGTTGCCCAAGGTATTGAGGACTCTGAGCCACATGACAGAGCCAAGGAAGCACCCCTCTATAGTTTGCATGGGTGGATTTCTGTAGAAAATGCCCTTCACAAAGTCTAAACTATGCAGATGATGCACATTAGGAGTATTTGTCTAGTTTTATTAGTACAGGAGAGCCGTAACATCAGATTGTTTTCTCACGTGGTTGTGGCTTGATTCTTGCCCTCTTCCAAGGAAACCCCCTTATAGGGAGTGTCACAGGCATCTTGGGGAGGTTACTAGCTCTTATGCCTTTTTAATTTTAGGAGAAGGTAAAGTTAACTATTCGATCCACAGGAATGTCTAATCCACAGACAGCTTCTGCTCGTTATTTTCTAAGACTGTCTTGCCAGCTGACTTACTCCTGCTCTTTCTCTCTCCAGGAACCTTAATTATATTGAAACATCCCTACCCACGAAAAGTGGAAGAGCCTTCCATTTATGAGTCTGTCCGAGTTCACACGGCAATGCAGACAGGACGGACAGAAAGCGATCTTGTTCCAAATGCTCCCTCGGTAAGTTGTGTTCTGGTGGAAAGGGTGCTTCTCCTGGCCCGAGTTTAGTGTGATTGCTGGGGTGAGCTATGGAATAACACCAGTAATTCATCCCTTTGTGGGGTCACAAATACAGTAAGTCTTTCCTGACTAAGGCAATACAAATGCAGGCTTGGAAGGTACAGACCCATGACAAATAAAGCCTTTTACAACTGAGACCTTCAGTGCTGTCACTGGGAAAACATTGTCTGCAGCTGACCTAGGTGAGCCTGATCATCCAAACAAAGTGTATATGAAAGGTTATCATTGTCCTTCCTTTTAGAATGCCATCTTAGTACCAACATTATCAGGAATTAAAAACAAAACAAAAAACCCCACACCACACAAAACAAACACAACACTTGTCACATCTTTCTGACAACACTGATCAGGCTGTGTGCAACAAAACTATGTCAGGTTGCACAGTAAGCCTTTGTTTGGCCAGACATCCTTTACAGCCAGCGGGACATTTCTCTCTGTCTCTCCCCCCCGCCCCCCAGCAGGTGAGGAGAGCAATACAGAAAATAGCAAAACTGAGTAACAGCTACAGGATTTACTACATTTTGTCTCAGTGAATATGAGGATTAGATGATGGGAAACAGATAATACCCCGACAAACTCATTACTACTTATTATTTTTGCAATCCTCTTTCTTCGTTAGATTTATTTTGCCCAGTTAGCAATATACAGCCTTTTTCCTAACTGGGAGGAAGGAAAGAGCACCTCTGACTTTCTCAGTTGGTTCAAAAGTGATCTTCTGAAAAAAATATTCAAAGACAAGCAAGACAGGCGGAGACACATTTGGAAAAGGAAACGCCACACCGAAGCGCGAAACAACCGAGTTAATAAGAGTAGCTGTATCCTGATAGCTACATTACTCCAAAGGGGGTTTTTTTGGCATTTTCACACTTGGATTTTACTATTTTAGAACCACCTTGTCTTAAAGCAGGAAGTATTGGTGTATTGTGACACAGACTTAAACCCAAAATAGAGTGATACAACAGAAGAGCCTCCACCCTTTCAGCCCTAGTAATTTAGAGCACAGTAAAAAGCTGTCATGCTAAAAGCTATGCCCTGCTGGTGTGAGAAACAAGAGAACATCTTCATGTCCATTTGTGCCACCTGCTCTGACATCTGTGACTCACTTGGACAGTAATTAGAGACTTTAAGTCCCTAGGATCTCCTATCTAAGTGAGACAGGTGGTTTCTCCAGAACAGTATTGCTCAGAACAGAAAGTATTTTAATTACATACTATATTTTTTGAGGAGGGAAAGAAAGAAAGAAAGAGTTGCATTAATACAGGTTAATGGAGGTGATAAAAAGAACCACTTCTGAGGCGTCTCACAACTGACCCTTCATGGCTGAGTTCCACTTTAACATCCAAAGAAACTTGACTTCCACTGCAACCAACAAAAAGGCAATATTTTTTCAAGAACAAGTAGTAGCTTGGCAAGAATTTGGTTTTCGGGGGTCTGCACTCTCACAGCTGGGTTCCTACAGGGTTTCAGTATCTGAGAAGCCGTAACGTCCCAGTGCCACTCATGGTGGCAGAGAAACTGTTCTAAACCCCAATTTTTCAGCAAGCACACTGAATGTAACTGGTTTTTCCTCTCAAGCACGTGGCTGTTAAAGAGAAGAGAATGCCTTCTTATGTAGAACAGCGCGTTGCTCCCGCAGTTGCATTTCAAGAGTGATTTCTGTGGATAGTGGCACTGTTGGTAAAACCCCAGGTGCTTCTGGTTACAAGTACTGAGGCAACCATTTAACTTTACTAAAGAAGCTGTAACTGCAACTGTCTTGCTGTGTTTGGGTGAGAAGGGGCAGGCCAGAAGGTTGCTGCGTGAGGCATGGTCTCAGAGACTGCCTTTCCCAGGGATGTGGGAAGCAGAAGCAGAGCTCGGTCTCTAACCCCAATCCCTTTCCTTGTTACTTCACAGCTGGGTACGAAAGAAGGATATTTGATAAAACAAGGCAAAATAGTCAAGGTAAGGAAAACTTACTCCTTGCTTCCGCTCTGCAATCACCCGCAGAATCTAGAGACAATAGCTCCACCTGCATTCCCCGGCAGGGAGGAACAGTCTGTTTTGAGCACCAGCAAAGCATGACTGTAAACCAGAGCAAGCCAACAGCTTTAAAGGCTTTTCTTTCCTAAGGAGCATTTAGCTAAATTCTCACAGGACAATTACCATCCATTCTTGATCTTTCAGAACTGGAAGACAAGGTGGTTTACACTGCATAGGAATGAACTTAAGTATTTCAAAGACCAGACAGTAAGTAGCAAATACCAGTTCTACTCTTTAGACCTCTACAAGGGCAGCCGCAGCCTCCTCCTGTCTCTGGCTTCTTGCGTCTGTACCACAGCTTCCCCAGCTACAGCTCCTCATCCTGTCAGAGCGGTCGGACCTTCCAAATAGAGTCCGTTTTGCTGATGGCTTCACCAAGAGAAAGTCAGTAAGTTGTACAGCTGGAAAGCATTTACTGTGCTCTGTCAGCTTTACCTACTAGAGTTGCTTCCACTGAATAGCGCAACAAAAAAATCACACTGGATTTTGAACTACCAGCACAACACAGCTCTTATTAGTAGACAGACAACAGACAGCAGTGGTATTTGTGGATGTATTTGCAGTATTTCTGCAAACATTAGTAGTGTATTTTGCATTCCTTGCTTTCACCCTTTTATTTCAAGTGGCCGCACAGCATACATAGAAAACCATTCATTTAAAAGCGTCTTCCTTCCTAGCATCTCTGCCACAGATTAAGCTGGGGAAAAACTGCGTCCTTGCAGTTGCTGTTCCATTTCTGTCTTAAACTGAGTAAAAATAAGAAATAGCTCTCAGAGTTTCCCTTGCAATACCTCCAGTTCCTTCATAAACACAGCCAAACCATTTCTGCACCTCTGCCAAGCCCTGTTCCAAGGGTCTGACACAACTGCACTCTCTCCCCAAACGTTATAAACAGTTTTGTATTTACAGGGCCTTCCATCAGTTTTCATTTCAGTTCAAGCTGGCTTGAATTAAGTTTCCAGGATAACATTTCAAACGGCAGCATTCCAGATATTTCAGACTTACCGGGCAAGAAGGGGTCTTTTTCAGGAACACGGCCTCTTTCCGGGCAGCAGAGCTGGTAGTTCCTGTTGCTGTGGGGATGCACGTACCTACAGGCAAGCAACTTGCTGCTGGCCCTGGGATGGCATTTGTTAGCACAGCTCAGCACAAGTGGCTTTCTCCTAACACCGTGTGTCACTAACGACCACTGAGCCAGAGGAAAACGTGAGGAGAGGTGAGAAGAAAACACCAGGGACCTCTAAACACCTGATGAAGGACGGTGGGCACAGCCTGGAGCGTTTGGGCAGAGAACAAGCTGTTCTGCTTCAGCTGCCTCTTCTAAGGTGCTCAATGGCGTGAGGCTGAAACAAATCAAAGGAGGACTCTCACACTTAGGGAGGATGAAACTGTTAAGGGAGATGGGTTGTGGTTATACATAGTCTACATCCCTGCACCTTACCACTCTTGGGCCTATCCCAGGAGACTTAGATATACACACACTCCTCATACAGTCATACTCATCACTCCTGCTGCAACAAATGCTGCTTTCACTCCTGTTGCATTTCTTCCTGCCCAGCTTGATCCTTTTACGGTGCTTAGGAACTAATGAAATCTCCATCAGCTGGCTAAGTCTGATAAGACTTCCAACCATCCCCTTATCTCTGTAAACCTTAGCTGCAAACGATACCAGATTTGCTGCTGTGTCAGTTACACTGTCGTGCATCAGCCAAACCCTCAGCAGTCTGCATCTAGCTCTAACTTCCCCGCAGTAGAAATCTCCTGTCGAGCTTTGATCTGACCGTCTGGGTTTTTTACATTTAGCACGGATGTTACCTTTGCTAGTTTGGGTTTACAGTGTTACAGCTATTTTATGATGCCTGGAAAAACTTAGTGTGCCTGTAAAGGTCTAGATGCATTGAAGATGAACCAAGCTAGCCTCATCTTCTGCTTTCATGTGTTCCCATTTTAAAACTGTTTTATTTTCAAGGCCACAGAACCGATTCGGGCGCTTGACTTAACTGAATGCTCAGCTGTGCAGTTTGACTATTCCCAGGAGAGAGTCAATTGTTTTTGGTAAGTTGCTGTGGTTTCTCCACCTTGCTGGGAAGGGCAGAATAGCCAGGGAAATTTGAAATATAACCACTGGGTGCTTCTGAAAGCTCCCTTTGCTGGTTGCGACCCTATTCTTCCTCTAACTCATGAGTCTTTCTGTCAACAAACCTGTCGGTCCTGCATGGGTTTGCCAAATTACTGCTGGCAAAAGGGCTTTTTCTTGGTGAGGGGGCAGGGAGTAGGCCTATGTGTAGCGGGCGTTTCTTTTCCTAAATCTGTAGGCGTGTATAATTGTCGCCTAGGCCCATGGAACTTGGGTACGCTCCAGCTCTGAGTTCAGATACTGCTACAGGTCTCATGGTAACCGCCTCTGCGCCCAAACGCGGGTCTGGTCTCCATATGGGCCTGGGGCATCGTCTCCCAGAGCTGTAAACAACACCAAACCATTTTTGGCATGTAAGCAGCCACGGCTCCTGGTGAGTGAGCAGGAACGCAGCCTCCCTGTCCTGTTCTGCCTTAACTGTGGGGGCAGGCCAGCTGGGTTCAGTTTTGGGAAGAACTAGCAGTTGTTCTAGCAATGTAAGGAACAGTTTTAATTGTTTACTTGCAGCTTAGTGTTCCCGCTAAGGACATACTACCTGTGTGCGAAAACCGGCATCGAGGCTGACGAGTGGATTAAAATACTGCGATGGAAACTGGTAAGCGTTTGCAGAACGCCCTTTTAACACACATACTCATTATGGAGAAGAAACGACTTCAGTCTTTCAGGATGTCATTGTGTAGATGCTATACGGAGCATCAGCACAGACTGCACATGGGTCATGAAGGAAGCAATGAGAAGACAGTGTAAAGGCTTGAAACTGTCATTTCCTTTAAAACCATCGGCATTTGGGTTGGTGGTACTCACTCGCATGCACATGCATGCAGGCAAACAGTAACAGTTGGTTTTTCTGTTCCAGTCACAAATACGGAGGCAACTGGAGCAGCGTAACGCTACCCTCAGTTCCTAACTGCACCTCCAGTACTTCTGCTCCGTTGGCAGGAACGGCCTCTTTGCCAAGAGGACGGTTTCCCGTGCCTCCGTGACTCACGGCGGGCACGTGTGTGCGTGCATACCCTCACACAGACACTTGCTTCCAGCTCCGCACACGAAGGATTGGTACGGCCGAGCGCTCAGCTCTTGGGCTGCCGAGTCGCCTGCGGAGACAGCTGCGAAATCAGCGTGTGGCTGGATACGCGCGGCGTACGCCTGTAGTGCACACGGCTCGCACGCCTGTTGGCTAATCGCAGTAGTCGCTGCGTACAACTTTTGTGGTTGTCGGGGGCACCCTCGTGATGGCAGGCTCCCTCACAACTAACCATTAGCAGCATAATCTGTAACCTTGAGCCTGTTACTTAAAGCCAGTCCTTTCTGGAGACATTAAATCCTTCGTTTAGGCTCTAAATCAAAAGAAAAGTCCATCCCTGGCCGTCTTCAAGGCCAGGCTGGATGAGGCTTTGAGCAACCTGGTCTAGTGGAAGGTGTCCCTGCCCATGGCAGGGGGGTTGGAACTGGGTGGTCTTTAAGGTCCCTTCCAACCCAAACCAGTCTGTGATTCTAGGATTCTAAAGATGTCAGAAGTAATCACATTTTTTCAAATAGTATCTACATTAAAATCCAGAGAAGATTTCAAGGCTCTTGTCAAGGGGATGGGTGAGTAACGCTTAGTTCTGGGCAAATATGGGTCCGTATGGTTCACACTCATACTGCAGCGATGGCTACAGGGGGTTGTTTCAGACGGCGTATGTAGGGAACGGCGAGCAGCGTCACGCAAGCACACTTGTTTACAAACGAGGGTTATGAGGAACAGGCAGCTGCTTCCCGACACACGTACGGCAGAACTGCCAGGGGACCCTGAGGATGGGTGACGGTGCTCTGCAGAAGCCTGTGCCTGTGGCAGCCACCAGCATTGTTACGTGTTGGGTCCTTTACAGTCCCTCTTGAAAATGAGCTGGATTTTGTACTTTTTCTCCTCACTCAGAGAACTCAAAACAAGGTTTTGTCCAGAACTACAGTGTAGAATTAAGCACTGCTTGCATTATATTAAACAAGATCAGTGTCAGGAAAGCGCCACGTACACTAAAAATAGGAATTTAAAAGAATACATCTTCAACGTAACCGGATGTAAACTTCCGTCTGTATTTTGGAGGACACATACGGATGTAACGGCATGGTGGCTCGCTACAGCACTGAGAAGTGAAAGCCCAGTACCTCGGTGCTGTAGTCAAAATGTTGTTATTTTGGAAGTAAAGTTTGACACGCCGGAGGTTCCCCCAAGACTACCTTGGCCTGAGACCCCCTGAGCAACCCTACTCCTCCTGGAGGGGTGGGGAAAGACAGGGGGGCCCTGTCTCCCTGCATAACGTTCAAATTTCTGCTGAAAAGCATAGGCCAACCTCTCCCACTACGCCAAGCACCGTGGCATAGGGCTTAGCGTCGCTCACACACCACACCAGGTCAGCGTTCAACAGACGCCCGTACCGTGAAAAGGCCGAAGAGGAAGGGAAAAACATAATGGAAGAAGAAAGAAAATCTGGATTTGGACATAGGAATAGCATTTTATTTCAACTTAGAAATTCAAAATATTTGTAAATATTTTTATACAGACTGTTTTCTGAATAAAAATGTCATTATAAAACTAACAAAGATCTTCTGTGTTCCTGTACTGTATTGTTAAAGTTTTGCCTTCCTTTTTCTCCTTAAAAGAAGTGGTTTAACAAACTCACATCTCCCATTTAGTTAAAAAGCCCTAACGAGCTTGTGCGAGATGGGCAGCACACAGGGAAGGGAGAGCTGAGACTCTCCACCACCATCACTGTGCTGTGAAAACACCCTGGGAACAAAGTCTGAAGTGCAGCCACTGAAGCAGCCTTCCCTTTTTCACATGAGCTGGCAACATTTCAAAACATGGAAAGCAAGTTCAGCACACGCTGCCACGAACCAAAGTCAGTAAGAGCAACAGCGCTTGGATGGCCTGGGAAGTGGAGTCACAGGCAGATGAGCAGAAGCCATGGGCAAGAGGAGGCCCTAGAGGAACATAAACTTCCTGGAAACGCACACCCCAGGGCTCAGTTTCCAGTTGCTTCTGTAATGACCAGGAAAAGAAAGCTCAAGCTCAGTGTAAACAGGAAAGGCTCAGCTGACAACTTTAAATCTCTGCAAGCACTTGCGAGCCAAGAATTCCCAGCACACTTCCAGCACCAGCATCTCCCCACACCCTGCCTGACGCAGAAGGTGGGCAAGGTATAAATGAGGGGGAGGTAGCACCCCCCTGTCCTGGCCGGAGGCAGAGACCTGCCAAGAGCTCTCCCTCAGACCAGTGGCTCTTGGTTTCAGAGCTGGAGTCTACACGGAAAGGAGTGTGTGAGGAAACAAGGCGGGATTTTGCACACTATAAACAGCGTTCTCCCCACAGAAGAGCTGATGTGCTGTAGAGCATCGTGGTGCAACAGAAGAGCAGACCAGGCTCAGTCGTTTAAAAATACTGTATTTTATTTATATTTATTTACTTAGGAAAACCTAAGGGTAAATGAGCCGAGTGTCACCAGTGATGAACCCGAAGACTATGAGACATGAGATCTTCACAACTGTATCAGACAAAAAAACCCCATGAAGTGAGACATTATTCGGGTGCTTTTATCTGGGCATCAGGAAAACCCCTAAACCAGCAGCTTTCTTAGAAACAGCTTTCTTCTTAATGCAAGCAGAGCAGGGGTGGCATCCAGATTACCAGCATTCCCGTGCCAAAGTACCACCCATGTAAGAAGGCTGGGATATTTACTGATTGTACCGACACACCACCACTAGTAAACTTCCTCTCACAATACTCCTTCAACCACATCTTTGACAACATTGCACAACCGATCTGCTTTTGTGGTAGCCGGCCTGAGGATAAACCCCACCGCGTCCCTAGTTCCCTGTAAAGCAAGAGATCTGCGGGATGCTGATCTGAGCCAACAGCATCACGCCAATCTGGCTCAGCTGGCTGAGCTAAACTCCATGGGAGCTATGTTGGTGGTCTCTCCAGTACTGCACAATACAAGAAGCATGGCCTAAAGTAACATCCACCTACAACACACTAGTAGATCATTGCAGATTCAGTACTATGTACAATTTACTCTTACTTAGTACACTAAGGAGCTCTGGTATTTCTTCTGAGACGTGTTACTTGACTGAGGATTACGGAATCTTTCTGTCCGCTGGGCTGCAGAGGGATGCTGCAGTCCGGCTACACCACCAGGTTAAGACACTTCAACAACCTGTCTCAGTTCTTCAAACAGGGGCGTGAGCTCCTTCTCTAAACTTACAATCAGCCCTGGAAAGAGAGAAGAGACAGAACATCTCAATTATGTTGTTGGATGGGGGAAGCCTCTCTCCCCTTCAGAGTCACAGGCAGTGTTTTCCAAGTCACGAAACGCTGCACTTGACCTGCTCACTCCTCACGGGAAGAGCAGGCAGCAGACCCCGGCACCAACAGGCAGCACTCCTCCATGCTGCTGCTTGCCTCCACTATCACCTTGCTGCTTCCCACTGCTACTGGGGCCCAAGCAGCTGTCCAAGAATTAAATACCTTCTGCCCAAACCCTTGTTAGCCAGTGCCCTCACGAGCCAGGCGCCTTGCTGAGGGATTCCCTCACCCCACAGAAGCGAGGAGACAAAGCTGCACCCCTTACTGCGGAGGGTACCTTGGAACTGATGGAAAGAGACTGAACAACTGCTTTGTGTGGTTCAAGCACTGCCGGTGCAGTGAATACTCTCATATAGCAAGGGCAAGGTTAATCATGCTCCTAACAGAAGAACAGCTTCAGCAAGTCACCCAAAATCTGTAATTTTACTTTCCCTTCACCATACACTGACAAAGTACCTAGCAGGAGCAAAGCTAACATACCTTGAAGTAAATTCAGGTACTTTATTTTCAATTATTCAACATAATGTGGGGAATTATTCAGTAGTTCAACACCTGGACCTTAAAATACCACAATATTTAAAATACCCGTGAAGACATACCAGTATTGGCATTGCTGCTGGCAATGAAACTGACTACCAAGGGTAAGCGATTGAACTGCACCACCTGCAAGGAGAGAGAACAGCCTTCAGCCAGGAGCTCGCACATGTCGGGTGTCAGAGCTCTCCTCGCTTTAAAGGGCAAGCAAGAGCCACAGGACTGACTTTTCAGCATATCTGTTCCCTAAGACGCACAGTGAAAAACACCACCAGAATTCACATCACAGTACAAGCAGCTGCATGTGGAAAGCCTGGCTTTTCCCTCCCTCCCATGTTCTGCAGCATTATCCACCTGAAATCTAACTCGGCTGCAAGCCCTGTGGGGTGCGCTGCAGAGACCACGCACTTCCACAGGAACCGCGGGGGCAGGCAGGTTTGTTGTTTTAAAATACTACTCGGTGTAGAGCAGTACCTCTTTTTCCATTAATAGGGAACTGGAATCTTGAGCACAAGAATAAGCTAGCAGCGTGAAGAGAATCAAAGCAATGTACTCAGTGTGTGTAAACCAACTCATTCACCCATTTATTCTCCAAGCAAAGCTAGATATTGTAGGCTGAACAGCTGGCCAGTCTACTGCAGCCATAATAAAAAGCTCTCCAGACAATTAGAACTTCAGAATGAGCAGAAACTTAGTAGATGATGGATTTCAGGACACAAATAACCAGTTTGTGTAAAAAAACCAAACAAGCAAACAAAAAAACAAAAAAACCCACGCAAGTGGTATTTCAAAGCTTTTTCACCTCCAAGTCATACTGGCAGCAAGATCAGCAATGAAATAGGCTGCATGTGCTTATTAATCTTTAGGTGTCACCAATTTAAACAAGTACTGATTGTAAAAAAGAACATAAACCCTACGTAACAGGCCATATAAGCAGCATCTGCTGCAAATCCCCGATTATTACCTGCAGAAAAATTGCGTTTTCAACAAGTAAATCTGTTTTGAGAGCTTTAAGAGAAGCTTAACAAACAGTGCAAGAGTTTAGCATGGCCAAGTCAGTAGAGTGAGAAGTAAAATGCAAATACTTCAATAGCAGCCAAGTGGAAACCTGGAAGAGTTTAAACTACCTCTCCCTTGCTCAGGAAGCGCCCAGGTCAGCGAGACAGGCCACGCTGAGGTGACTCACCTGGTATGTATTGTAATAGCAGATGATGCTTTTGTTTTTAGAAAGCCCCAGTTTACTGCCCTGGTCTGTGGCAAGGGCAAAAGTGGACAGAAAGCCAGGTCGCAGCGCATGTTCTGGAGCATTATCATTGGCAACTGGAACAAAAGAAGAAAATCCTTGGTTTTACGTGGTATCCGTGACTGCATCGCAACTCCAGCTCAGCGCTCTGCCACAGGCAGCTCTGGTGTCGGGGAACACAACATGCTTCCACAAGTACAGGACAATGTTCTGGAGCAGTACGTCGTTCAATATTCTGCAAGTGACTGACGCTCGTTATACCAGCGTCCTCCCTACCGCGCCTGAGAAAGTCTTTCCCTTTACGAGGCGCAGCCTGCGCTGATGTCACTCAGGTTGTGCATCCCCCACTGTCCATACCAGTCCCAGCCTGCGAACTGGCCACTGGCACAGTCACTCCAACGAAAGTGAGTGAAGATGTGCAAGTTCCCCGGGGCGTTCCAAAGCCTGCAGTGCTTGAATCAGCACTCAAACCAGTTTACCCACAACCACCTTAAACAAAGGCTGCAGGGACGTGATCAAAATGCAAACAAGAATGAAGTAACGTGTGTAACAGCCGGGCACAATCGCTCCTGAGCGCAGACCAGCCAAATACAGGTAAGTACATGGTACCCGTCTGTGAGGGACCTGAAGATACAAGCACCTTACACCGCTCCAACCCTATTCCCTGAGGCAAGCTTCTGTGGCCTACGCTTACCGGGGGCATTGCATACGCACCCACAAGAAAAATTTTGGGAGGTACATAACTAATTATTGAACTTGCAGTAAGAGTCTAATTTAATTTACTGATTTTGGCTATTCTGGTATGGGGCATAACCAGCGACAGCTCGGCTGCACTCTCCACTCCCTGTTGATGCGCTGGGATCTCGGCTGCAGCCCACAGCCAGCAGCTGAAGTTACCTTTGATAACCGGCACACCATCCCTGTCCGAGACCACAATAGCATGAAGGCCTTCAACACTGAAACGAAAGTGAAAGAGAGGAACCCTTTGAAAACCAGGATAATTAGCAGCAAAGATCTTTTTTGCCTGAAAAAAATCTGCAATGAAGGGGAAAATATGGAAAGCAACTGATGCCTTCACTAATTCAGTATTCACTGAAAGGGATTTGCTCTGTTGAGTACAATTGGTGCCTTAGAGTAGTAAAAAGCAAGAGGCGAAACAGAAATCGCGCGGAACTCTGAGCTTCCGAGAGGGCTGACGCCACTAATCCAGTTTCGTTACGGAGCAAGAGCCTCGGGACGTTGTGCGAGCGCCAGTCCCGCCGCGCGTGCCCACAACCTCAGCCCGCAGCTGTTCCGCCAAGCCAGCGACTGGCAGTCATCGAGGAGGGAACTATCGGGGATTGGGCAACCAAGTCACGAGGAACGTTTTATCGTGATGAGGAGTGGAGAAACGCGCTTCACCTCTTTCCAGACGAGGGGAAGGTTTAGCTGTCTCCACCCCAGGCCAGGTCCGGGTCGTTTACCCAAGAGGAGGGGCGCGCCGAGGCAGCCGCCCCGCTCCAGCGGCCAAGGGGC
>NW_010272706.1:0-1085 GCF_000690775.1 Eurypyga helias
TCTGCCCCATTGACCAAAAAGCTCTGAGCCTTTTCCTCCTGCCATTTCCAAAACCACCTCACTGCCCAAGGATGAAGTCTGGACTTCCTAAGGTTGTCTACGAGGATGCCATGGGAGACCATGTCAAAAGCCTTGCTGAAGTCAAGGTAGACCACATCCACTGTCTTCCCCTCATCCATCCATCTAGTGATGCCATCATAAAAAGCTATCAGATGGGTCAAACATGACTTCCCCATGTTGAATCCTTGTTGGCTAATCATTATAAGCTTCAGTTCCTCAACATGCTTTGTGTCATTTCCTCAACATGCTTTGTGATGGCACCAAGAACAAGTTGTTCCATCATCTTTCCAGGGATGGAGGTGAGGGTGACTGGCCTATACTTACCCAGATCCTTCTTCTTGCCTTTATTGAAGAATGGAGCAACATTGGCTTTCCTCCAGTCCTCAGGCACCTCTCCTGTTCTCCAGGACTTGAATTTGAGAATTCAAATGGGTATAACTTGCCTTAGCACCTGTCGTGGTCAGTTTGCAACTGTACTGACCTGCACTTTGGGAAACAAGCTGCCTCACACTTTATCAAGGGAGAGTCTAGAGCAAACTCCTCCAAACTTGTTACATCCAATCTGTTAGCACTCTGCTGCATCCAAATTACAAACTGGGCTGTTTGATCCCTCTACCAGATTGTTACACAACAAGTCACAATTCATGTGGGCCTAAGAAACATGCCTTATGGCTAGTCCTGCCAGTCCAGGCACAGAACCATTAGTAGTCCAGTTATAATGATGCCAATAATTTTCATTCAAATTGTACTCAGTCCAAACTCTACAGACAAATAATTTACTACCTTCTCTTCTCTCTCTGGTGCTGTGGTTTCCCTTCTAATGCCCTCTGACTTCTCAGCATGATGGCTTCAGCCTGGAGACAGATGGAATTTGCAAACAGTCATCAGCATCCAGAGTCCTTCACTGGAGACTTTGAAGTGGGTGATGGAGGGATCTTCCTTCTTGGGTCCCTTTCTTGCTTTTTAACACAGTCCTTTGGTTTTTCTCCTATTTGTGTTCACCAGTCGGCAGAGTCAGCGGCGGC
>NW_010272707.1:0-5704 GCF_000690775.1 Eurypyga helias
TTTTGTTTTGCTTTGTTTTGTTTTTCTCCTTAAAAAAAGTTTAGACTCAAAATAGCACCTTAAGAGGAAAACCAAAAGAAAAAAAATCATTCCTGTGTGATCTGTGGTCTTTGGGATTAGCTAAGGTTTTTATGTAGGCAAAATATTGCCAGTGGTGCAGGAAACTTTTTTTTTTCTTTTTAAGAGATAATTGGTACTTGATGTAATAGTGCTTTATGATTAATCATGGAAGTCGATGTTTTTTTATGCTTGTTTCAGTAGAAAACTAGATATGGCGTGGTTATTGGATATTCTTGTATTTCTAGATGTGAAACTTTCTCTGTTGAAGAGTTAAGTCAAGTGGAACTAACATTCTCCTAAAATTAACATGTTTATTGCTTCTTTGCCAAAGATGGTTGTAGATCTAAATATATAATATTTTCTTCTGAGTTTGGAATTGACTTTAATGATTCAGCAGGCTGCAAATATTAACTAAACAGCCTTTCTATTGGTTTGTTAACTAATAGGTTTTATCTATTATTAACTATAGTGTTCTTGTTGACTGGATGGGTCTTCCTTCTGTCCTCAAGCTTTTTTTCCCCTTTGTGATACTTTTAAAAATTACATTGTAACGTCTTTGGAATACATGCTTTGCACTGAGTTATGTGAAGTACTTCAGACAATTGTGAAATAAAAATAAAAATAAAAATAAAAATTATCAGGTATGACAAATAGTACACCTAAATTCATATTCTAGATGCTGAAAGGTAGACTTTTAAAAATTTTTTAAGGGAATAAAAAGGATCAATATACATTTAACTTCAAAAAAGAGAAAAGAAAAATATCTTTACTTGTTTTATTCCAGAATTCAGGAACCACTTTGGGCTAACTTTAACATCCCCACCATTTCTCAGCTTGTACAATTTCTGTGTAAGATACAGCGCACACACAACATAATTACAAACGTGCAGGAAGTAAAACTTGGTTCACTACGTTTTTGCAAAAATTGTGAACATTCTGTTGAGATTCCTAGCAACAATTAAATCTACACAATTTGACGGAGCACAATATAAATTCAAACAGTAAGTCCATAAACGTGTTTGACAGCTAATTTCTTCATTCAAGAGTAAACTGCCTCCTCCTTTGTTTGGTGCTGAAACCATTCTGTGCCTATTGTGTGCGTGGCAGCAGCTGTATAAAACGATTTCCTGTTCCTAACTGTGAATATAGTTAATTGCTGCAGTTATCATTTCCCTTGGTGGAAAAAAAGCCCCATGCCATCTGAATGGGAAACGAGAATAGGAAAAAAAAATGCTTCAGGGCTGGAATTGTAATTGTGGGTTTGTTTTCTCTGTTCTTTGTCAAGGTAGTCGGGTACTGAAAAGATAAACCTGTCAGTGAGTTTGAAAGTTGCTGTGGTGCAGCAGGAAGGTTGCTATCCTTACGATGATTGCAATGCCAACAGGGTGACATCTGTGAACAGTGTAACAGCTACCCATCTCCATGAGTCATTGATGGCGAGGAACGTTCTTGGTTATTCTGAGATGTAGGACAGCATTGAGAAATGTCTTTTCCATGAGCTGAATCTCTCCGCAATGTAGACCTGTTTGCCACTTCATTAGCACTGTCACTTCTGTCTTTAATTCTGCTGAGGGAAGAGACAACTTTGTGTGTGAGGCACATCCTCTTTCACCTACCTTGCAGAGGTGTCAAGATGCTCAAAATGTGAAAGATGTGTTGGGCTTTTTCTTCCTATCTCCTGTCTACCCTGCTTACTTCCTTGAAGATTGGGGAATATATTGATGTATAGATTTTAGCCTCTAACTTTGTTTTCCTTTGTTTTCCTTTGGGCATTTTCTCCCTATAAAATAATTATTAGAAGAGGTAGGTATGTAAAACACAATTTTTATGTTGATTATTAGTAGTCCCTTTAGGAACCACAGTGGTGTTCCAAAGGAGAAATAGCTGTAAATGCAGAACCAGTTTCAATCAGTGGTATAAAAATAAAAAGTTTTAAAATATTTTATTAATTCCCTTTCTGAATATAATTTTTTGAATGTCTGATTTCTCAAAAATAAGCTCGCTAACTTGTTGGGTACTGATGGCATATTATGAACAAGGTGGAGGGCTGGGCTAAGTGTAAGATGTACAAACTTCCCTGAGTCTGTGATCTTGGACGAAAAGAATTTGGGGTAAATCATTCTGAATCATTTTATATGCCATTCTGTGAATGAAAGCAGGTTGGTTCTTGTCCAGGATAAAGCATCTGGTGTATGATGGTGGTGCTTAGCCTGTCCCCAAGTGTCAAGACTTAGTATACCTGCTGCCATGCAGGAACACATCTGCCGTTGATGAATCCAGCAGGACTCTTTGTTAATAGAATTTATTCCCTTTATCATAACCCAAGCAATATGTAGTCTAAATCAACCGTTTTCTAAGTGAGGTAAACTGCACTTTGAACCCTCTGTGGAGAAGCAGTGCTGATATGATTGGCTGTGGAAGGTTATTTTTCTCATTTAGTACTACTTTGCTTTTAGTCCTATTTCCAAAATGAATTGTGTTGCATGCAGTTAGGTGATGCCTAACTTTTGCCCTTTGCAATATTTGAAAGAAATTTTGACAAGACTAACTATGACAATCATCTCTTTTTGTAGGAGTAAAGTCATAAAAAGAATGAATGATGTCAAGGGATGGGAGAATGCAAGATTTATGTAACTACTTATAGTGACCTGGTAAAACTGTGATGAAAGGAGCAGAAGTGCTGTATTGCTTTTTAAAAGTGCTATACATTTATGGAAGAGATTGTCCATAAATAAGGATAGACGCTCCTGAATTAGCAGCAGTTAAAATTTTTATGCATTGTGAAGAGTTGGTGAGAGACTGGAGGGGATAGAGCAACATCTTTTTGCATAAAGATTTGTCCTCTTTTGACTTTGATGAAGCTGGGATTGAAATACCAGCTCTGCATTCCCAGCACTCGTGTCTGCCGTAGTAGTGTGGAGGGATATACTGTCCTCTCTTTGACATTCTTTAACCATTAATAACCAAACACAGTGGTGGTGTTGAATAGGTTGGAATTAGAGATTCTTGGGCCACCCCAAGCTGCCTTCCAGGGACAATTGAAAGTGGGGCAGACTGGGTGGTCGGCTGCAGGAGTGGATCCCAGTTCTGGAGCTCCTCTTCCTGCAGGCTTTAGCAGGGGCTCATCTGGGCAGCGTGTGGTCAGAGATGTCCCCTGTCCCCAGCTCTCCTCTCACCCCAGTGGCCTCTTCCCATCCAGGCTGAACTGCTGGAGGGTGCGTGAAGGGGCCTTTGCTTGCCCATCTGTGAGCGTTGCTGATCCTGACCCCTGGCCTTTACCTGGGGAGGATGTGGTGGACAGTGGGGGAGCATTGGGCTGGCTGGAAGCAGGGCCCTCCAGGATATTAAGCTACAATATGAATTAGTAAAGTTGGTGAAAGCTGACTTTGAGACATTTTTGTTTTCAAGGCTGACCTTTTTTTTTTTTTTTACTTTAAAACACTTAGTATTTCTTTTTAAGAATAAAGAAATGAAACATTTCATTACAGATGAAATGAAAGGTTTGAGGTCCTTTAATTTCCTGAAGTGTTCATGTCTGTGTAAACAACCTGATTTTTTTCTTTCTCCTGGAACCCAATTTACTTTCATAATCTGTAACAGTCCAAAAATTATTTTTATGCAGGGTATCTTTTGGCTTCTATCACCTTTTTAGTTATTTGCTCTCTTTCTTTCTCACAATGGAGCTGCTACGTTCTGTTATTTTAGTTATCAATTCACGTCTAGTATTATCCTTATTTCAGGATTCAAAGTGGCATCTACCAAGGAATATGAAAGTATTAGCAGCGCATAGCGCTACAGTTTGTTTCCTATATCATATTTCTATTTGCATGTAGTAATACTTTTTGACTTAATTATGCCTCTGGGAGAGAAAAAGTAGAGCTGCGCTCACAATAGCGTTTCACAATGCTGTGCTGTATTTGTTATCATACATACATTACACAGCTATGGAACCTGCAGTCCCTGTTCTACTCATTGCTCATTCCAGTTCGTTTGAACTTCTGATCGCTCTGCTATGAAAAAAATATACCATACAAACAGAGAGGCCAAGATTAGTCAAAGTTATCATGTGCGCAGTCTGTCTCAGGAGACAAGGGCTTCCTGACACCACATCAGGTTTCAAGCAAAGTAGGACTGGGAGCTTTAAAATGTTTTCATTTCCAGCGAAATGCTTTGGTGCCATCTGAATTCTTCCAGGCAACAAGTAGCTGGAGGAAGTAGAAATTTCATTACTTAATACTCCAGGGATGTCTTATTTGAGTTCACAAGACGTGCCATCTGGAAATTCTTGTTCATTCACATGCTGCAGCCTTTTTTGGACACTGAAGAACTCCAAGGTGCTTGGTTGGAGTTGCTTTGGAAGAGCCCAAAATAAAATAGGGAGAAATATTTGAAAGTCTTTATAATAAATAATTAAATAATGAAAAATCTGTTTCCATCTGCGTTGCCCAGGTTACCCCGCTCCACTCTGAAGTCAGTCCAAGCTTTGCTGCTGCATACTGTTATGCTCCAAGCACTGCCTCTTTTGCTTCTCCTACTTTTCACCCAATTGTCCTTTAAAATTCCTCATAGGTCCCTGGCATCTTGGTTATCTCTTTCTCCCTCTGTTTTTTCCTACTTGTCAAACCTTCACCCACCAGAGGCTGCGGTGAGACCCTGGGAGCTGTGGGAACACCACCAACCCCACATCAGCACATTTGGTTCAGTCGTTGGGAAATTTTCACCGTGTCCACGTAGCTGTGTTGGTTTTCATGGCATATCTTTGCTAGAATGTAAGCTTGGGGTCTCCTGGTATCAACTGGGTTTTGTTTAGAAAATGTGAGTTTGAGAAAAGCCTTCGTTTTGGCAGAGCCTGATGTGGGGTGAAGGTG
This sequence comes from Eurypyga helias, assembly GCF_000690775.1. Lineage (NCBI taxonomy): Eukaryota > Metazoa > Chordata > Aves > Eurypygiformes > Eurypygidae > Eurypyga > Eurypyga helias. Next base: position 4,929 of record NW_010272707.1, read on the forward strand.
TACCTTGTGGTTTGCTGTCTGTCTTCTCCTCCTACTCCACAGGCCTGGCCTTGGACCTCAAAGGTTCCTGGGCTGTTGCTGTCTGGAGTATGGCACTGCCTGTGGAGCTGGGGGTTGGGAAACCCTTGTCCTCACAGACCCTCACAAAGCCCAGAGGGTGCTGCAAAACTGGGAGTAAAGTGTGGTTTATATCACTTAGCATTGTGTAACACAGACAGCCTTTTTGGCTTGGGATCAGTTTGGAGAAGAATGTATTGAACAACTTTAATGAAATAGCCAACGTGGCCAGCAGGTTGAGGGAGGTGATTCTCCCTCTTTATATGCTCTTGTGAGACCTCATCTGGAGTTCTGCATCCAGCTGTGGAGCCCTCAACATCAGAAGGATATAAATCGGTTGGAGCAAGACCATAGGAGGCCACAAAGATGCTCAGAGGGCTGGAGCACCTCTGCTATGGGGACAGGCTGAGAGAGTTGGGCTTGTTCAGCCTGGAGAAGAGCAGGCTCTGGGGAGACCTTATAGCACCTTCCAGTACCTGAAGGGGCCTACAAGGAAGCTGGGGTGGATTTTTTACAAGGGCCTGTAGTGACAGAACAAAGGGGAACGGCTTTAAATTGAAAGCGGGGAAGTTTAGATTAGATATATGGAACAAGTTCTTCCCGGAGAGGGTGGTGAGGCACTGGAACAGGTTGCCCAGAGAAGCTGTGGATGCCCCATCCCTGGCTGTCTTCAAGGCCAGGCTGGGTGTGGCTTTGGGCCACCCGGGCTAGTGGGAGGG